>NC_068433.1:11518633-11578633 GCF_023373465.1 Oncorhynchus keta
ACTAACTAACTACCTAACTAACTAACTACATTTGTAAACAAAACAATATGCATAAAGCCTATTTGTTTCTGCAACAACACACTCACTCATCACAAATTGTTAATGTTATCCACACAAGCCACTATTAGCCAGCCAGTTCCAGTGCCTTCTAAAGATGTGATTGACATTACAGTTACATTTAAGTCATTTAGCAGACGCTCTTATCCAGAGCGACTTACAAATTGGTGCATTCACCTTATGACATCCATTGGAACAGCCACTTTACAATAGTGCATCTAAATCTTTTAAGGGGGGGGGGGGCTGAGAAGGATTACTTTATCCTATCCTAGGTATTCCTTAAAGAGGTGGGGTTTCAGGTGTCTCCGGAAGGTGGTGATTGACTCCGCTGTCCTGGCGTCGTGAGGGAGTTTGTTCCACCATTGGGGGGCCAGAGCAGCGAACAGTTTTGACTGGGCTGAGCGGGAACTGTGCTTCCTCAGTGGTAGGGAGGCGAGCAGGCCAGAGGTGGATGAACGCAGTGCCCTTGTTTGGGTGTAGGGCCTGATCAGAGCCTGGAGGTACTGAGGTGCCGTTCCCCTCACAGCTCCGTAGGCAAGCACAATGGTCTTGTAGCGGATGCGAGCTTCAACTGGAAGCCAGTGGAGAGAGCGGAGGAGCGGGCTGACGTGAGAGAACTTGGGAAGGTTGAACACCAGACGGGCTGCGGCGTTCTGGATGAGTTGTAGGGTTTAATGGCACAGGCAGGGAGCCCAGCCAACAGCGAGTTGCAGTAATCCAGACGGGAGATGACAAGTGCCTGGATTAGGACCTGCGCCGCTTCCTGTGTGAGGCAGGGTCGTACTCTGCGGATGTTGTAGAGCATGAACCTACAGGAACGGGCCACCGCCTTGATGTTAGTTGAGAACGACAGGGTGTTGTCCAGGATCACGCCAAGGTTCTTAGCGCTCTGGGAGGAGGACACAATGGAGTTGTCAACCGTGATGGCGAGATTATGGAACGGGCAGTCCTTCCCCGGGAGGAAGAGCAGCTCCGTCTTGCCGAGGTTCAGCTTGAGGTGGTGATCCGTCATCCACACTGATATGTCTGGACATGGGGAAGAGATGGTAGACTATCAGCTGATCGTTGACATTGATGTAAATCTGCTAGTTAGCTAGTTCGATAATGTTTTTTTACTGATTGTGATTTATCTTAAATGCTCTTAAATAATAACGTCATAATATAGCCTAATATTCATAATCTTCTAATGAATTATATATGGCTGGCTGGCTAGTAGTGGCTTGTGTGGATAGTTTAGTATATGGTGGTTAGTGTCACACCCTGATCTGTTTCACCTGTCTTTGTGCTTGTCTCCACCCCCCTCCAGGTGTTGCCCATCTTCCTCATTATCCCCTGTGTTATACCTGTGTTTTCTGTTTGTCCGTTGCCAGTTCGTCTTGTTTGTCAAGTCAGTATTTGTTCTCAGCTCCTGATTTTCCCAGTCTCTCTTTTCTCATCCTCCTGGTTTTGACCCTTGCCTTGCCTGTCCTGACTCGGAACCCGCCTGCCTGGCCACTCTGCCTGCTCCCACCCATGAGCCTGCCTCCCTGGCCACTCTGCCTGCTCCTGACCCTGAGCCCGCCTGCCTGGCCACTCTGCCTGCTCCTGACCCTGAGCCCGCCTGCCTGGCCACTCTGCCTGCTCCTGACCCTGAGCCTGCCTGCCTGGCCACTCTGCCTGCTCCTGACCCTGAGCCCGCCTGCCTGGCCACTCTGCCTGCTCCCGCCCATGAGCCTGCCTGCCTGGCCACTCTGCCTGCTCCTGACCCTGAGCCTGCCTGCCTGGCCACTCTGCCTGCTCCTGACCCTGAGCCTGCCTGCCTGGCCACTCTGCCTGCTCCTGACCCTGAGCCCGCCTGCCTGGCCACTCTGCCTGCTCCTGACCCTGAGCCTGCCTCCCTGGCCACTCTGCCTGCTCCTGACCCTGAGCCTGCCTCCCTGGCCACTCTGCCTGCTCCTGACCCTGAGCCTGCCTGCCTGGCCACTCTGCCTGCTCCCACCCATGAGCCTGCCTGCCTGGCCACTCTGCCTGCTCCTGACCCTGAGCCTGCCTGCCTGGCCACTCTGCCTGCTCCTGACCCTGAGCCTGCCTTCCTGGCCACTCTGCCTGCTCCTGACCCTGAGCCTGCCTGGCTGGCCACTCTGCCTGCTCCTGACCCTGAGCCCGCCTGCCTGGCCACTCTGCCTGCTCCTGACCCTGAGCCTGCCTGCCTGGCCACTCTGCCTGCTCCCGCCCCTGAGCCTGCCTGCCTGGCCACTCTGCCTGCTCCTGACCCTGAGCCCGCCTGCCTGGCCACTCTGCCTGCTCCTGACCCTGAGCCCGCCTGCCTGGCCACTCTGCCTGCTCCTGACCCTGAGCCCGCCTGCCTGGCCACTCTGCCTGCTCCCCCCCATGAGCCTGCCTGCCGACCTGTACCTTTGCCCCACCTCTGGTTTACTGACCCCTGCCTGCCTTGACCTGTCTATTGCCTGTCCTTGTTGTTAATTTGACGTTGTCTGCATCTGGCTCTTACTTTCATACCTGATAGATAGTTCGAGTCTACCTGTGTTCAGTGATTCATTTGTAAATCGGGAGGTGCTGGAACAAACGGTGAGCGCAAGAGGGAGGTGAACTGGGGAGCTCTGAGGTACAGGAGCACGTGATAATGTTTACCTTTATACTAAAGCAGTGCATGTACATCATCACATTTGCGTAGTGGCAGACAGCAGTAGAGTAGAGGCACTTACAGAAGCTGCACACATGGGGACAATTTGTAGCAGCCTATGGTCCAGTTTTTAAAAAAGGCAGTTTTATAAATGCATTTAATTCAATTCTACATGACTGGAGACTTTGGCAGAATCTTTTCCAATACCACACAACTGAACAAAATGACAGGCTACTTTGACACTGACGAATTAACAATCTAAAAACAACCTTAACTTGAATCCATCAATTGCCTAGGCCAGGTGTTTGGAGACCATATGAGGAGGAAATTATAGCCCTAAAAAATCTTTCCAGTTTCACTGACTCACCCACTGATGTGCAGCTCACATGCCATCATGGCTGATTCACTCGTGCCAAAAGCCTACCCCTCTCTTGTTTAACTTAAACAATGTTACTCAATAAGCCTATTTGGAGGATAATAAAATATCTTGGTAGCCTACAACACACATATTAGTCTTCTCTTTTCAGCAGGAGCCATTTGCTTTCCAACCTGTGTTTTCCCTCTATTTGATTCGATTTGATTGTATTTAGCATATTGTTAAAGGCCTATATTGTCTGCATGCTCTTCACTGACAGAATTGCGGCATGTCCCCAACTCTAGGTAGTCTATGCCTTGTTATTGGGCAGTGTTTCTGCTACATATATTTTGTCATTTGTTTTACACTGGGCTGAACTACACTGGGCTGAACTACACTGGGCTGAACTACACCGGGCTGAACTACACTGGGCTGAACTACACTGGGCTGAACTACACCGGGCTGAACTACACTGGGCTGAACTACACCGGGCTGAACTACACTGGGCTGAACTACACTGGGCTGAACTACACTGGGCTGAACTACACCGGGCTGAACTACACCGGGCTGAACTACACTGGGCTGAACTACACTGGGCTGAACTACACCGGGCTGAACTACACTGGGCTGAACTACACTGGGCTGAACTACACCGGGCTGAACTACACTGGGCTGAACTACACCGGGCTGAACTACACTGGGCTGAACTACACTGGGCTGAACTACACCGGGCTGAACTACACTGGGCTGAACTACACTGGGCTGAACTACACTGGGCTGAACTACACCGGGCTGAACTACACTGGGCTGAACTACACTGGGCTGAACTACACTGGGCTGAACTACACTGGGCTGAACTACACCGGGCTGAACTACACCGGGCTGAACTACACCGGGCTGAACTACACTGGGCTGAACTACACTGGGCTGAACTACACCGGGCTGAACTACACCGGGCTGAACTACACCGGGCTGAACTACACCGGGCTGAACTACACTGGGCTGAACTACACTGGGCTGAACTACACTGGGCTGAACTACACCGGGCTGAACTACACTGGGCTGAACTACACTGGGCGGAACTACACTGGGCGGAACTACACTGGGCTGAACTACACCGGGCTGAACTACACTGGGCTGAACTACACTGGGCTGAACTACACCGGGCTGAACTACACCGGGCTGAACTACACTGGGCTGAACTACACCGGGCTGAACTACACTGGGCTGAACTACACTGGGCTGAACTAGACTGGGCTGAACTACACTGGGCTGAACTACACTGGGCTGAACTACACCGGGCTGAACTACACCGGGCTGAACTAGACCGGGCTGAACTACACTGGGCTGAACTACACTGGGCTGAACTACACCGGGCTGAACTACACTGGGCTGAACTACACTGGGCTGAACTACACTGGGCTGAACTACACCGGGCTGAACTACACTGGGCTGAACTACACTGGGCTGAACTACACCGGGCTGAACTACACTGGGCTGAACTACACTGGGCTGAACTACACTGGGCTGAACTACACCGGGCTGAACTACACTGGGCTGAACTACACTGGGCTGAACTACACTGGGCTGAACTACACCGGGCTGAACTACACCGGGCTGAACTACACCGGGCTGAACTACACCGGGCTGAACTACACTGGGCTGAACTACACCGGGCTGAACTACACTGGGCTGAACTACACCGGGCTGAACTACACCGGGCTGAACTACACCGGGCTGAACTACACTGGGCTGAACTACACTGGGCTGAACTACACTGGGCTGAACTACACCGGGCTGAACTACACTGGGCTGAACTACACTGGGCGGAACTACACTGGGCGGAACTACACTGGGCTGAACTACACCGGGCTGAACTACACTGGGCTGAACTACACTGGGCTGAACTACACCGGGCTGAACTACACTGGGCTGAACTACACTGGGCTGAACTACACCGGGCTGAACTACACTGGGCTGAACTACACTGGGCTGAACTAGACCGGGCTGAACTACACTGGGCTGAACTACACTGGGCTGAACTACACCGGGCTGAACTACACTGGGCTGAACTACACTGGGCTGAACTACACTGGGCTGAACTACACCGGGCTGAACTACACTGGGCTGAACTACACTGGGCTGAACTACACTGGGCTGAACTACACCGGGCTGAACTACACCGGGCTGAACTACACCGGGCTGAACTACACTGGGCTGAACTACACTGGGCTGAACTACACTGGGCTGAACTACACTGGGCTGAACTACACCGGGCTGAACTACACCGGGCTGAACTACACCGGGCTGAACTACACTGGGCTGAACTACACTGGGCTGAACTACACCGGGCTGAACTACACTGGGCTGAACTACACTGGGCGGAACTACACTGGGCGGAACTACACTGGGCTGAACTACACCGGGCTGAACTACACTGGGCTGAACTACACTGGGCTGAACTACACCGGGCTGAACTACACTGGGCTGAACTACACTGGGCTGAACTACACCGGGCTGAACTACACTGGGCTGAACTACACTGGGCTGAACTAGACTGGGCTGAACTACACTGGGCTGAACTACACTGGGCTGAACTACACTGGGCTGAACTACACTGGGCTGAACTACACTGGGCTGAACTACACTGGGCTGAACTACACTGGGCTGAACTAGACTGGGCTGAACTACACTGGGCTGAACTACACTGGGCTGAACTACACTGGGCTGAACTACACCGGGCTGAACTACACTGGGCTGAACTACACTGGGCTGAACTAGACTGGGCTGAACTACACTGGGCTGAACTACACTGGGCTGAACTACACTGGGCTGAACTACACCGGGCTGAACTACACTGGGCTGAACTAGACTGGGCTGAACTACACCGGGCTGAACTACACTGGGCGGAACTACACTGGGCTGAACTACACTGGGCTGAACTACACTCCATTGTATTTTCTTACAAGATACTGTACTTTCGAGAGTTGTAATTTGTATTTTCAAAATAAAAAATTATTAAACAACAATTATATTAAGTGAAGCGGTATGAATACTTTCTGAAGGCACTGAACACCCAGAGTGACTTACAGTCAGTGCATTCAACCAAGGCAGATAAACAACAACATATTACAGTCATAGCCAGTAAAGCTCTTCATTGACCCTTACTGAGAATGTTGTTTGCTGTTCAGGTCGGCAAGTTGCAGATGTATTTCTGCATTTTAAAATACAAGATACATACATTTGAATGAAATACATTTCACAATAGTTGACAACTCAACCAAATGTAACAACTAGATGTTGAACTGACGCATGTCCCCAGTGGGAGGGTATTCTGAATGATTTCCTTTCTTTCTAAACAGACATCAGTAATTCCAGAACGTTGGTAAGTACAGTATATTTGAATTCATCAGGGGGTGCTCTAGCACCTCCAGAACCCTTGCTGTAGCTATGATTCTATAAAGAAATAAATTATGAAGCTCTGCTGCGTGTAGGCTAAGATGTAAGCTACATCATGTGTTAACAAGTGATACAAATAAAATGTCATGCTGCTGTGGCAGTACTGTTGATATTAAACTAGGTAGCTAGATACACGCAGTCAACCGGTGACCGCATCTCTCAAGCCATGCTTGATACCGGTGCACACAATCTCGGTACAGGGCAGACTGGGAAAAAAGGCACAACTGGGCATGCACAAGCTCAACAGACAGGGTAGGGGTGGGGGTGGTGAAATTGAAGACTTCAAGACGACTTGAGGGCAGTGGGTTCTGAACAACTATAAAAACAGTATTCAAAAACAAATAATTATGCCACCTCTGCCTGACGCCTGCTCTGTTTCTCATTTGACACACTCCTCCCCCTGTCATCTCATCACTCCTCCTCTTCAGGGATTTATCACCGTTATCTCATCACTCCTCCTCTTCGGGGATTTATCACCCTGTTATCTCACTCCTCCACTTCAGGGATTTATCCCCCTGTTATCTCACTCCTCCTCTTCAGGGATTTATCCCCCTGTTATCTCATCACTCCTCTTCAGGGATTTATCCCCCTGTTATCTCACTCCTCCTCTTCAGGGATTTATCCCCCTGTTATCTCACTCCTCTTCAGGGATTTATCCCCCTGTTATCTCACTCCTCCTCTTCAGGGATTTATCCCCCTGTTATCTCATCACTCCTCCTCTTCAGGGATTTATCCCCCTGTTATCTCATCACTCCTCCTCTTCAGGGATTTATCACCGTTATCTCATCACTCCTCCTCTTCGGGGATTTATCACCCTGTTATCTCACTCCTCCTCTTCAGGGATTTATCCCCCTGTTATCTCATCACTCCTCTTCAGGGATTTATCCCCCTGTTATCTCACTCCTCCTCTTCAGGGATTTATCCCCCTGTTATCTCACTCCTCCTCTTCAGGGATTTATCCCCCTGTTATCTCACTCCTCCTCTTCAGGGATTTATCCCCCTGTTATCTCACTCCTCCTCTTCAGGGATGTATCCCCCTGTTATCTCATCACTCCTCCTCTTCAGGGATTTATCCCCCTGTTATCTCATCACTCCTCCTCTTCAGGGATTTATCCCCCTGTTATCTCATCACTCCTCCTCTTCAGGGATTTATCCCCCCTGTTATCTCACTCCTCCTCTTCAGGGATTTATCCCCCTGTTATCTCACTCCTCCTCTTCAGGGATTTATCCCCCTGTTATCTCACTCCTCCTCTTCAGGGATTTATCCCCCTGTTATCTCACTCCTCCTCTTCAGGGATTTAATCCCCCTGTTATCTCAGCACTCCTCTTTAGGGATTTATCCCCCTGTTATCTCATCAGTCCTCTTCAGAGAATTATCCCCCTTTCACCTCGTTACTCCTCCTCTTCAGGGAATTATCCCCTGTCATCTCAGCACTCCTCTTTAGGGATTTATCCCCCTTTCACCTCGTTACTCCTCCTCTTCAGGGATTTATCCCCCTGTTATCTCACTCCTCCTCTTCAGGGATTTAATCCCCCTGTTATCTCAGCACTCCTCTTTAGGGATTTATCCCCCTGTTATCTCATCAGTCCTCTTCAGGGATTTATCCCCCTTTCACCTCGTTACTCCTCCTCTTCAGGGAATTATCCCCTGTCATCTCATCTCCCTATCTCACAACCAAACCCAAACAATGAGAAGTCAGAACAGCCAAAGCTAAACAGAATCCAGTCATAATAATAACCCATCTCACTGAAAGAGGTTGTGTGTGTGTGTGTGTGTGTGTGTGTGTGTGTGTGTGTGTGTGTGTGTGTGTGTGTGTGTGTGTGTGTGTGTGTGTGTGTGTGTGTGTGTGTGTGTGTGTGTGTGTGTGTGTGTGTGTGTGTGTGTGTGTGTGTGTGTGTGTGTGTGTGTGTGTGTGTGCGTGGGAGCAAGTGACAGAGCGAGAGAGAGAGAGAGAGAGAGAAGTAGATGGAGATGGCAAGGGAAAGCGAGAAGTGAGAGATGTAGAGAGAGGGGTAGCAGCGTCATCTAGTTGATTTATACGCTGTGTGTCTCATCCCCAATTGGTTGTTATCTACACAGGACACCTACAGTGATAAATTCTCTCATCAGGAGAATGATACTCTCTCCTTATGGGCTCACATCGCCTGTATGGCTCTGTGACTGGCCTCTTACACAACCCCAATCTGTCACTGTAGGAGGTTCCTTCTGAATATGAAAGCCTTTCTTCACCTTTGGTAATAACAGTAATGAATTGGACCTACAGTATATATCTAGTGGTATGATGAATACTATGGCTTTATGGATATAATCGTAATGAATTAGACCTATGTAGCTCTTTTCCAATTGCTCAAAGCACTTTATTGTACATTGTGAGTGGAGGAGAGGGAGGAGGAGACGGGTAGGGGGGAATCACGTCATCCAATACATAACCCCCACCCCCTCATTTGCAATATTATTCAACAGACACATGAAGGCTATTGGGTTCCTCAGGTCCTGTTGCTGTGAAGGACAATATGTAGAATATAGTGATGTGGCCCTATGATGCCTCTGAAGGACATTAGGTAGAATGTAGTGAAGCGGCAGGGGATGACCATTCTCCTCAGTGAATTTCAGAAAAAAATGTAAATAGTGAAACTTTAAAAAAGTTATCCTTCTCAGATAAAACTATACTAAGTACTGTATATTCACGTCACCAAATAATTGATTAAAACACTGGTTTGCGGGGCTTCCACTACACATGTTGAGTATCATGTAGTAGCCTAAACCTATTGACGTTACAGAGATTGTTATTTATTTAACCTTTATTTAACTAGGCAAGTCGGTTAAGAACAAATTCTTATTTACAATGACGGCCTACCAATCGGCAAAAGGCCTCATGCGGGGATGGAGGATAAAAAAATAGATAATATATTACATAACACACATCACGACAAGAGAGACAACACAACACTACATAAAGAGAGACCTAAAGACAACAACATAGCAGGGCAGCAACACACGACAACACAGCATGGTAGCAACACAACATGACAACAACATGGTAGCAACACAACATGACAACAACATGGTAGCAACACATGACAACAACATGGTAGTAACACATGACAACAACATGGCAGCAACACATGACAACACAGCATGGTAGAAACACAACATGACAACAACATGGTAGCAACACAACATGGCAACAACATGGCAGCAACACAACATGACAACAACATGGTAGCAACACAACATGACAACAACATGGTAGCAACACAACATGACAACAACATGGTAGCAACACAACATGACAACAACATGGTAGCAACACAACATGACAACAACATGGTAGCAACACAACATGGCAACAACATGGTTGCAACACAACATGGCAACAACATGGTTGCAACACATGACAACAACATGGTAGCAACACATGACAACAACATGGTAGCAACACATGACAACAACATGGCAGCAACACATGACAACACAGCATGGTAGCAACACAACATGACAACAACATGGTAGCAACACAACATGACAACAACATGGTAGCAACACAACATGACAACAACATGGTAGCAACACATGACAACAACATGGTAGCAACACATGACAACACAGCATGGTAGCAACACAACATGGCAACAACATGGATGCAACACATGACAACAACATGGTAGAAACACAACATGACAACAACATGGTAGCAACACATGACAACAACATGGCAGCAACACATGACAACACAGCATGGTAGCAACACAACATGACAACAACATGGTAGCAACACAACATGGCAACAACATGGTAGCAACACATGACAACAACATGGCAGCAACACATGACAACACAGCATGGTAGAAACACAACATGACAACAACATGGTAGCAACACAACATGGCAACAACATGGTAGCAACACAACATGACAACAACATGGTAGAAACACAACATGACAACAACATGGTAGCAACACAACATGGCAACAACATGGTAGCAACACAACATGGCAACAACATGGTAGCAACACAACATGACAACAACATGGTAGCAACACAACATGGCAACAACATGGTAGCAACACAACATGGCAACAACATGGTAGCAACACAACATGGCAACAACATGGTAGCAACACAAGATGGTAGCAGCACGTAACATGGCACAAGCATTATTGGGCACAGACAACAGCGCCAAGGGCAAGAAGGTAAAAACAACATTACATCACGCAAAGCATTGAGCTGAACAAATGGAATATGAATGACAGTCATCCAATATGCTGTAATAGAAAAAAAACATCATCTTAAACAACAGCGACCACCACGGTAATGTGGCCCTATATAATGTGGCCCTATATAATGTGGCCCTATATAATGTGGCCCTATATAATGTGGCCCTATATAATGTGGCCCTATATAATGTGGCCCTATATAATGTGGCCCTATATAATGTGGCCCTATATAATGTGGCCCTTTGTAATGGAACGTGCTGCCTCTGAAGGACATTGGGTAGAATGTAGTAATGTGGCCCTATATAATGTGGCCCTATATAATGTGGCCCTATATAATGTGGCCCTTTGTAATGGAACGTGCTGCCTCTGAAGGACATTGGGTAGAATGTAGTAATGTGGCCCTATATAATGTGGCCCTATATAATGTGGCCCTATATAATGTGGCCCTTTGTAATGGAACGTGCTGCCTCTGAAGGACATTGGGTAGAATGTAGTAATGTGGCCCTATATAATGTGGCCCTATATAATGTGGCCCTATATAATGTGGCCCTTTGTAATGGAACGTGCTGCCTCTGAAGGACATTGGGTAGAATGTAGTAATGTGGCCCTATATAATGTGGCCCTATATAATGGAGTGTGCTGCCTCTGAAGGACATTGGGTAGAATGTAGTAATGTGGCCCTATGTAATGGAACGTGCTGCCTCTGAAGGACATTGGGTAGAATGTAGTAATGTGGCCCTATATAATGTGGCCCTATATAATGGAGTGTGCTGCCTCTGAAGGACATTGGGTAGAATGTAGTAATGTGGCCCTATGTAATGGAACCTGCTGCCTCATGTGGCGCTTCATTGCCCCAATCCTAAATGGTCATAATGCCGTAATGACATCAGACATAAGCTGTAGGGCTCATTGAGCTAAGCGGCGGTCTCTGTTCTAAGGATTTGAAGGTGTTTATGCTAATGTTCAGGGTTGCAGTGTGACACTTGGAAATGGCCTGTTGTTATTCACTTTCCCCTTTAAGTTGAACATTATGGTTCATTTCCTAAATGGATGATTTGTTGATACCCTACGTGGATGATTTGTTAATTCATTTCCTAAATGGATGATTTGTTGATACCCTACGTGGATGATTTGTTAATTCATTTCCTAAATGGATGTTTTAACTCATCATTGTGTCTTTCTTCTTGTCGATGTCCTGCTCCTTGTGTACCACAATATCACATAAGACAATTCTGTCCCGAACAAACCAACAAAGTGCATGTGTGTGTGTGTGTGTGTGTGTGTGTGTGTGTGTGTGTGTGTGTGTGTGTGTGTGTGTGTGTGTGTGTGTGTGTGTGTGTGTGTGTGTGTGTGTGTGTGTGTGTGTGTGTGTGTGTGTGTGTGTGTATGTGTGTATGTGTTACCGTGCTGCAATTGGTAATTAATCACTATTCCCACTTGCCAGATTCCCACTTCCTCTCTGTAATGTTTACTGTATCTACTGGAAGCACTTCAACATCACCCATCAAGATCATCCCCTCTTTCATAAAATGGAAGGATGAGATGGAGGAGGGGAGGCAGGATAGGTCCATTGTTTCCTCTAATAATGGCAAGGGGGGGTGAATTGTGTTAAATCACGTTGCTGAGTTAAAAGGCCGGAGGGTTTGGGGGGTAATTCTTCAAGAGAAGTTAAACACGTCTCCATACTGTAGACCTAAAGAGTTCCCTACAGGTTTTATCATGTCCTCAGGGTACATGGGTAATGCAGTGTAACAATGGCCCACTAACCAGGCCAGATGTTTCTGTACTATAGTGTAGCCAGAGAGGTGTTTTCCAGAGTTAGAGGCCCACCTACAGGGTTAGAGTCAATTCCATTTCAATTCCAGTCAATTCAGGAAGAACACTGAGATTCCAATTGCAGTTCTCGTCAACGCTTTTCAATGAGGAACATTTGGACTTGAAATTTGGTTTAATTTCTGAGTTGACTGGAATTGAAATGGAATTGACTCCAATCTGTTGTTTCCCTATGCAGTACCTTCCAACAACCTTCCTCCACCTAAGTTGTATACGTTTTATGTTTGGTTTCATATCGAAGAGATCAAAAAAACTCATCTCTGTCTTTGAGAATTTAGGGGGAATTTCATCAGCGTTTACAGATGCTAATCACAGTTTACAGAAGCATATGCTTTTAATCATTGCTAATTAGCTAATAAATGACCTTGTCGATGAAACAGCCACCAAACAGCCTAAGTAGCTGTTTGGTTAGCGTTCATAAAAATGTTTTTGTTGCTATTTTTTTCATTTTATCAGTGATTGATTTAATATGACGGAGAGCGAGGCAGATCAGGAGATTTTGGAGATAAACTAGCACCGTGTTCAATTTAGGGGACAATTAATGCAGCATATCACTTTGCTCAACGCCAAAACACATTAGGCTAATCCTCCGCAGCGGTTCCTGTAATGTTTGTTCAGCTAACAAAATCCCTAGGGGGAGGCTACATCAAAGGGTTTCTGAAGGGTGGAGTGACTTTCTTTTGGGTTGGGTTATTTATTGGGACATAATAGTACGTCCAGGGACTTTGATTGTTTTGACATACAGTATATGGGGGTACGGGACATACAGTATATGGGGGGTACGGGACATACAGTATATGGGGGGAGTACGGGACATGCAGTATATGGGGGGAGTACGGGACATACAGTATATGGGGGGTACGGGACATACAGTATATGGGGGGGGTACGGGACATACAGTATATGGGAGGGGGGAGTACGGGACATACAGTATATGGGGGGAGTACGGGACATACAGTATATGGGGGTCCGGGACATACAGTATATGGGGGGGTCCGGGACATACAGTATATGGGGGTACGGGACATACAGTATATGGGGGGGTACGGGACATACAGTATATGGGGGGTACGGGACATACAGTATATGGGGGTACGGGACATACAGTATATGGGGGGTACGGGACATACAGTATATGGGTCGAGGATAGTGTGACATGGTGTGTGTGTGTGTGGGTGTGTGGGGGAGGGGGGTACGTGACATACAGTATATGGGTCGAGGATAGTGTGACATGGTGTGTGTGTGTGTGGGGAGGGGGGGTACGTGACATACAGTAAATGGGTCGAGGATAGTGTGACATGGTGTGTGTGTGTGTGTGTGTGTGTGGGGAGGGGGGTACGTGACATGCATGTGTGTGTGTGTTGATTACTGTATTCGACGGGACTTAGTGTGTGTGTTTCGTGTGTGTGATGACTGCCCTATGTGTTTGCCGTGAGTGACTCACACTGTTACTTTTGTCAATCTTAACCATAACCCTCCTCTCCTCTTTCTCCTCTTCCTCTCCTCTTTCCCCTCTTTCCCCTCTTTCCCCTCTTCCTCTCCTCTTTCTCTCCATGTTCCCTTCTTCCTCTCCTCTTTCCCCTCTTCCTCTCCTCGTTCCCCTCTTTCCCCTCTTCCTCTCCTCTTTCCCCTCTTTCCCCTCTTTCCCCTCTTCCTCTCCTCTTTCTCTCCATGTTCCCTTCTTCCTCTCCTCTTTCCCCTCTTCCTCTCCTCTTTCCCCTCTTTCCCCTCTTCCTCTCCTCTTTCTCTCCATGTTCTCTTCTTTCTCTCCATGTTCCCTTCTTCCTCTCCTCTTTCCCCTCTTCCTCTTTCCCCTCTTTCCCCTCTTCCTCTCCTCTTTCTCTCCATGTTCCCTTCTTCCTCTCCTCTTTCCCCTCTTCCTCTCCTCGTTCCCCTCTTTCCCCTCTTCCTCTCCTCTTTCCCCTCTTTCCCCTCTTCCTCTCCTCTTTCTCTCCATGTTCCCTTCTTCCTCTCCTCTTTCCCCTCTTCCTCTCCTCGTTCCCCTCTTTCCCCTCTTCCTCTCCTCTTTCCCCTCTTTCCCCTCTTCCTCTCCTCTTTCTCTCCATGTTCCCTTCTTCCTCTCCTCTTTCCCCTCTTCCTCTCCTCTTTCCCCTCTTTCCCCTCTTCCTCTCCTCTTTCTCTCCATGTTCCCTTCTTCCTCTCCTCTTTCTCCTCTTCCTCTCCTCGTTCCCCTCTTTCCCCTCTTCCTCTCCTCTTCCCCTCTTTCCCCTCTTCCTCTCCTCTTTCTCTCCATGTTCCCTTCTTCCTCTCCTCTTTCCCCTCTTCCTCTCCTCTTTCCCCTCTTTCCCCTCTTCCTCTCCTCTTTCTCTCCATGTTCTCTTCTTTCTCTCCATGTTCCCTTCTTCCTCTCCTCTTTCAGTCAGTGGCTTCATTAATAAGAGCATCGACTAAGTTGTCGCGACAGTGACTGTACGTACATATCCCAACCTGAAGCCATGGATTACAGGCAACATCCGCACTAAGCTAAAGGCTAGAGCTGCCGTTTTCAAGGAGTGGGACACCACTATTAGAAGTCCCAGTAAGCCCTCCTACGAACCATCAAACAGGCAAAGCATCAATACAGGACTAAGATAGACTGCTACTACACCGGCTCTGGCGCTTGTTGGATGTGGCAGGGCTTGCAAACTATTACGGACTACAAAGGGAAGCCCAGCTGCGGGCTTCCCAGTGACGCGAGCCTACCAGACAAGCTAAATGCCTTCTATGCTCGCTTCGAGGCAAGCAACACTGAACCATGCGTAAGAGCCTCAGCTGTTCCGGAGAACTGTATGATCATGCTCTCCGTAGCCGATGTGAGTAAGACCGTTAGCAGGTTAACATTCACAAGGCCGCAGGGCCAGATGAATTACCAGGACACGTACTCAGAGCATGCACTGACCAGCTGGCAAGTGTCTTCACTGACATTTTCCATCTCTCCCTGACCCAGTCTGTAATACTTAAGTTTTCAAGCAGACAACCAAAGTCCCCGTACCCTAGAACGCCAAGGTAACCTGCCTAAGTTACTATCTCCCCGTAGCACTCTTTAGGCTTGAAATGCTTTGAAAGGCTGGTCATGGCCCACATAAACACCATCATCCCAGACACCCTGGACCCACTCCAGTTCGCATGCAGATCCACAGATGACGCAATCTCTATTGCACTCCACATTGCCCTTTCACACTTGGACAAAAGGAACGCCTATGTGTGAACGCTGTTCATTGACTACAGCTAAGCGTTCAAAACCATTCAACAATGTTCAACACCATACTGCCCTCCAAGCTCATCACTAAGCCAAGGACCTTGGAATTGAACCCCTCCCTCTGCAACTGGATCCTGGACTTCCTGACAGGATGCCCCCCAGGTGAGGAAGGAAGGTAAGCAACACATTTGCCACGCTGACCCTCAACACAGGGCCCCCTCAGAGCTGCGTGCTTTGTCCCCTCCTGTACTCCCTGTGTGGCCACGCATGACTACAGCACCATCATTAAGTTTGCCAACGACACGACAGTCTGATCTCCAGTTTCAACTGTTCTGCCTTATTATTATTCGACCATGCTGGTCATTTATGAACATTTGAACATCTTGGCCATGTTCTGTTATAATCTCCACCCGGCACAGCCAGAAGGGGACTGGCCACCCCACATAGCCCGGTTCCTCTCTAGGTTTCTTCCTAGGATTTGGCCTTTCTAAGGAGTTTTTCCTAACCACCGTGCTTCTACACCTGCATTGCTTGCTGTTTGGGGTTTTAGGCTGGGTTTCTGTACAGCACTTTGAGATATCAGCTGATGTACGAAGGGCTATATGAATACATTTGATTTGATTTGATTTGATGATTTGATGATCACAGATGATGATGTGTCAGCCTATTGGGTGGAGGTCAGAGACCTGGCAGTGTGGTGCCAGAACAACAACTTCTCACTCAACGTCAGCAAGACAAAGGAGCTGATCGTGGACTACAGGAAACAGAGGGCCGAGCACGCCCCCATTCACATCGACGGGGCTGTAGTGGAGCAGGTCGAGAGCTTTAAATAGCCATCACTACACGGCTGTAACTGACAGTTAGACTTACAGGTTATGTCGTTGTCTTTTGTTTGAATTGTTTACGTGTCCGCTGTGCGGGGGAAATGATAATACAAGCGGAACTACGTAATTAATACTGTTCTAACGGGGATCCTTATTGTAGCAACACACTTTTGGAGGGAAGGCAATCCTGCGCTGCGTTAGCTAAGTTTTCATGTCATCGGGTGTAGTTCATAAAGGTTTAAGAGTGTATGTTAGGATGAAGTGTGAATTCATGCCAGGAATAATAAGTGTGAAGTTTGATTTCCTCCCTTCTGTAATAAGCAGCCAATGAGGTATTTTTCCTTTATTCATGTGTTTAATCTGAACCCGTTATAACGCCGGTTAAACTGTTATGTATGTCAGCACTTCAGAGTTATACCAAGCTAATAAGTCACTCGTAAGATAAGGTTGTAAGAGTGTGCTTAACTGTATTCTTCATTTACTTTATAGTTCTCACGGAAGGTGATAATTCTGACTAAAACTACAGAATAAAGCCGCCAGTTAAAATCAAGGAATGGTTGTGCTCGTGGTTACTGAAGGGAGCTACAACGGCTAGCACCCGGTTACTCAACCCTGCACCTTAGAGTCTGCTGCCCTAAATATATAGACATGGAATCACTGGTCACTTTAATAATGGAACGCTAGTCACTTTAATAATGTTTACATACTGCTTTACTCATCTCATATCTACAGTGGGGCAAAAAAGTATTTCGTCAGCCAGCAATTGTGCAAGTTCTCCCACTTAAAAAGATGAGAGAGGCCTGTAATTTTCATCATAGGTACACCTCAACTATGACAGACAATGTGATTTTCTGGATTTTTTCTCTCTCATTTTGTCTGTCATAGTTGAAGTGTACCTATGATGAAAATTAAAGTTATTATCACTCATTGTGTATTTATTATCACTTTCATTTCTCTCTCTCTCTCTCTCTCTCTCTCTCTCTCTCTCTCTCTCTCTCCTCCTCCCCCCACCCACCCCCTCTCTCTCTCTCTCTCTCTCTCTCTCTCTCTCTCTCTCTCTCTCTCTCTCTCCTCTCCCCCCCACCCACCCACCCCCTCTCTCTCTCTCTCTCTCTCTCTCTCTCTCTCTCTCTCTCTCTCTCTCTCTCTCTCTCTCTCTCTCTCTCCTCTCCCTCTCCCCCCACCCACCCCCTCTCTCTCTCTCTCTCTCTCTCTCTCTCTCTCTCTCTCTCTCTCTCTCTCTCTCTCTCTCTCTCTCTCTCTCTCACTCTCCTTCGCCCCCTTTCTCCACTTCTCTCACTCTCTCTCCCCCAAACACACAACCATCTGTTCACATTTTCCTGTGACACACAACAATTAGGTCCCGTCCCCCCCAGTGTAAGGAGAACAACAACAACAGCACCTGCAAAATCTCCAGGCTTCGCATTACGGCTAAATGGCTATGAGTTTCTATGGTGATCCGCTCTACAAATTAACAAAATGCTAAATGGCTCCAGAGGCACCGAAAGTGACAGTTACATTCTGCCACATTTAAGTCCCATTCAGTGACAGTTACATTCTGCCACATTTAAGTCCCATTCAGTGACAGTTACATTCTGCCACATTTAAGTCCCATTCAGTGACAGTTACATTCTGCCACATTTAAGTCCCATTCAGTGACAGTTACATTCTGCCACATTTAAGTCCCATTCAGTGACAGTTAGATTCTGCCACATTTAAGTCCCATTCAGTGACAGTTACATTCTGCCACATTTAAGTCCCATTCAGTGACAGTTACATTCTGCTACATTTAAGTCCCATTCAGTGACAGTTACATTCTGCCACATTTTTAAGTCCCATTCAGTGACAGTTACATTCTGCCACATTTAAGTCCCATTCAGTGACAGTTACATTCTGCCACATTTAAGTCCCATTCAGTGACTGTTACATTCTGCCACATTTAAGTCCCATTCAGTGACAGTTACATTCTGCCACATTTAAGTCCCATTCAGTGACAGTTACATTCTGCCACATTTAAGTCCCATTCAGTGACAGTTACATTCTGCCACATTTAAGTCCCATTCAGTGACTGTTACATTCTGCCACATTTAAGTCCCATTCAGTGACAGTTACATTCTGCTACATTTAAGTCCCATTCAGTGACAGTTACATTCTGCCACATTTAAGTCCCATTCAGTGACAGTTACATTCTGCCACATTTAAGTCCCATTCAGTGACAGGCTGAAGGCATCTTATCTGGACCATTGTCTCTATGCATTTCAATGTACAGTTGTAGTCATTAAAACTCGTTTTTCAACCACTCCACATATTTCTTGTTAACAAACTATATTTTTGGCAAGTCGGTTAGGACATCTACTTTGTGCATGACATAAGTAATTATTCAAACAATTGTTTACAGACAGATTATTTCACTTATAATTCACTGTATCACAATTCCAGTGGGTCAGAAGTTTACATACACTAAGTTGACCGTGCCTTTAAACAGCTTGGAAAATTCCAGAAAATTATGTCATGACTTTAGACGCTTCTGAGGCTAATTGACATCAATTGAGTCAATTGGAGGTGTACCTGTGCATGTATTTCAAGGCCTACCTTCACACTCAGTGCCTCTTTGACATCATGGGGAAATCAAAAGAAATCAGCCAAGACCTTTTTTGTCTGGATCATCCTTGGGAGCAAGATCGTACTTTTTCGAGACATGTCCTCTGGTCTGATGAAACAAAACAAAGAACTGGCCATAATGACCATTGTTATATTTGCAGGAAAAAGGGGGAGGCTTGCAAGCCGAAGAACACCATCCCAACCACGAAGCACAGCGTCATGGCAGCATCATGTTGTGGGGGTGCTTTGCTGCAGGGGGGACTGGTGCACTAGATGGCATCATGAAGTAGGAAAATTATGTGGTTATATTGAAGAAACATCAAGACATCAGTCAGGAAGTCAAAGCTTGTAAACGTCTGACCCACTGGGAATGTGATGAAAGAAATAAAAGCTGAAATGAATCATTCTCTCTGCTATTATTCTGACATTTCACATTCTTAAAATAAAGTGGTGATCCTAACTGACCGAAGACAGGGAATTTTTACTCCGATTAAATGTCAGGAATTGTCAGGAATTGTGAGTTTAAATGTATTTAGCCTAGGTGTATGTAAACTTCTGACTTCAACTGTACGTACGTACTAGCACTGCATTTCGTTTACTCAAAATAAACACTCGGTCATGTCTGCAACCTGAGGAACATTGCCAAGATGCAGCCGTTTCTCTCTCAGTCTTATACAGAGAGACTCGTCCATGCTTTTATTACAAGCAGGCTTGACTACTGTACTGCTCTCCTGTCTGATCTACCCAAGAAAGCCATTGATCAACTGGAAAACATACAGAATGCTGCAGCACGGGTACTGACCAAGACCAGACAGAGAGTACACATTACACTGGTTTTAAGGTCTCTGTACTGTAAAACATACAGAATGCTGCAGCACAGGTACTGACCAAGACCAGACAGAGAGCACACATTACACTGGTTTTAAGGTCTCTGTACTGTAAAACATACAGAATGCTGCAGCACGGGTACTGACCAAGACCAGACAGAGAGCACACATTACACTGGTTTTAAGGTCTCTGTACTGTAAAACATACAGAATGCTGCAGCACGGGTACTGACCAAGACCAGACAGAGAGCACACATTACACTGGTTTTAAGGTCTCTGTACTGTAAAACATACAGAATGCTGCAGCACAGGTACTGACCAAGACCAGACAGAGAGCACACATTACACTGGTTTTAAGGTCTCTGTACTGTAAAACATAGAGAATGCTGCAGGGTACTGACCAAGACCAGACAGAGAGCACACATTACACTGGTTTTAAGGTCTCTGTACTGTAAAACATACAGAATGCTGCAGCACAGGTACTGACCAAGACCAGACAGAGAGCACATATTACACTGGTTTTAAGGTCTCTGTACTGTAAAACATACAGAATGCTGCAGCACAGGTACTGACCAAGACCAGACAGAGAGTACACATTACACTGGTTTTAAGGTCTCTGTACTGTAAAACATACAGAATGCTGCAGCACAGGTACTGACCAAGACCAGACAGAGAGCACACATTACACTGGTTTTAAGGTCTCTGTACTGTAAAACATACAGAATGCTGCAGCACAGGTACTGACCAAGACCAGACAGAGAGCACACATTACACTGGTTTTAAGGTCTCTGTACTGTAAAACATACAGAATGCTGCAGCACAGGTACTGACCAAGACCAGACAGAGAGTACACATTACAATGGTTTTAAGGTCTCTGTACTGTAAAACATACAGAATGCTGCAGCACAGGTACTGACCAAGACCAGACAGAGAGCACACATTACACTGGTTTTAAGGTCTCTGTACTGTAAAACATACAGAATGCTGCAGCACAGGTACTGACCAAGACCACACAGAGAGTACACATTACACTGGTTTTAAGGTCTCTGTACTGTAAAACATACAGAATGCTGCAGCACAGGTACTGACCAAGACCAGACAGAGAGCACACATTACACTGGTTTTAAGGTCTCTGTACTGTAAAACATACAGAATGCTGCAGCACAGGTACTGACCAAGACCAGACAGAGAGCACACATTACACTGGTTTTAAGGTCTCTGTACTGTAAAACATACAGAATGCTGCAGCACAGGTACTGACCAAGACCAGACAGAGAGTACACATTACACTGGTTTTAAGGTCTCTGTACTGTAAAACATACAGAATGCTGCAGCACAGGTACTGACCAAGACCAGACAGAGAGTACACATTACACTGGTTTTAAGGTCTCTGTACTGTAAAACATACAGAATGCTGCAGCACAGGTACTGACCAAGACCAGACAGAGAGCACACATTACACTGGTTTTAAGGTCTCTGTACTGTAAAACATACAGAATGCTGCAGCACAGGTACTGACCAAGACCAGACAGAGAGCACACATTACACTGGTTTTAAGGTCTCTGTACTGTAAAACATACAGAATGCTGCAGACCACTCAATGTCCATGGGGCTTGGATCACACTGTGACCACTCAATGTCCATGGGGCTTGGATCACACTGTGACCACTCAATGTCCATGGGGCTTGGATCACACTGTGACCACTCAATGTCCATGGGGCTTGGATCACACTGTGACCACTCAATGTCCATGGGGCTTGGATCACACTGTGACCACTCAATGTCCATGGGGCTTGGATCACACTGTGACCACTCAATGTCCATTGACATTGGAGTAATTTAGCCAGACACCCTTATCCAGAGCGACTTACAGTAAGTAGTGAGTGGACGCATTTTCACACTTTTCCCCCGTAGTGGTCCCCCCATGGGAATCGAACCCACAAAAACTGGTCCCGAACTGTGTTCTATTGATGATATCTTCATAGCCCACGTTGACAAAAGGAAAATGTGAACAGATGGTTGTGTGTTTGGGGGAGAGAGAGTGAGAGAAACAGAGAAAGGGGGGCGAAGGGGAGAGAGAGAGAGAGAGAGAGAGAGAGAGAGAGGGGGGAGGAGAGAGAGGGTAGAGAGGGGGGAGGAGAGAGAGAGGGTAGAGAGAGGGGGCGAAGGGAGAGAGAGAGAGGGGAGAGGAGAGAGAGAGGGGGCAGAGAGAGAGAGTGGGAAAAAAACATCTGCTTAAATAGACAAAAATATTCATAAAATATGAACTCACTTTGCATGTGAGTCTTGTTTTTTGTTTAGAGAGAAGCCCGTTAGAGTGATATTTGTTGTTCTAGCTACAGTAGGTACTCTCAGTACTCACAGTACCCACAGGCAGGGCTGGTCTCATAGTGTATTCAGGCTGTTCACAGTACCTAACAACCCTCTCCCATGACAATGCAGCATTTTAGCTTTTTACTGTTCCCTTTTTTTTGGCATCTGCCCCCAAAACAATCTGAGTCAACTTTCCAAGCAGAGAAAGCAGAGAAAACAGTAGAAGAGAAGAGAGCATGTTTATATTGTTTAGAGGCGTCTGGTATCTGAATTACTGATGCAGCACTATGCAAATTGAAATGATCCCCGGCCCGACTCTGTTGGAAGGAATACAATCAGATTTGATGCGCATACAAATGATTTAGAGAATTACACACACTGTAGAAGGTGTACCAAGGTAGGTTAACGTTGTGAGCAAAGAAGAAAATCTGTATCAGTTTGTGAGGAACAGTGACTCGTTTGTTGTGGTTTTGTATTAAGTGGTACTGTATGAACAGTAGTCTCCAACAGTATGGGGAACAGTGACTCGTTTGTTGTGGTTTTGTATTAACTGGTACTGTATGTACAGTAGTCTCCAACAGTATGGGGAACAGTGACTCGTTTGTTGTGGTTTTGTATTAACTGGTACTGTATGAACAGTAGTCTCCAACAGTATGGGGAACAGTGACTCGTTTGTTGTGGTTTTGTATTAAGTGGTACTGTATGTACAGTAGTCTCCAACAGTATGGGGAACAGTGACTCGTTTGTTGTGGTTTTGTATTAAGTGGTACTGTATGAACAGTAGTCTCCAACAGTATGGGGAACAGTGACTCGTTTGTTGTGGTTTTGTATTAACTGGTACTGTATGTACAGTAGTCTCCAACAGTATGGGGAACAGTGACTCGTTTGTTGTGGTTTTGTATTAAGTGGTACTGTATGTACAGTAGTCTCCAACAGTATGGGGAACAGTGACTCGTTTGTTGTGGTTTTGTATTAAGTGGTACTGTATGTACAGTAGTCTCCAACAGTATGGGGAACAGTGACTCGTTTGTTGTGGTTTTGTATTAACTGGTACTGTATGTACAGTAGTCTCCAACAGTATGGGGAACAGTGACTCGTTTGTTGTGGTTTTGTATTAACTGGTACTGTATGTACAGTAGTCTCCAACAGTATGGGGAACAGTGACTCGTTTGTTGTGGTTTTGTATTAAGTGGTACTGTATGTACAGTAGTCTCCAACAGTATGGGGAACAGTGACTCGTTTGTTGTGGTTTTGTATTAAGTGGTACTGTATGTACAGTAGTCTCCAACAGTATGGGGAACAGTGACTCGTTTGTTGTGGTTTTGTATTAAGTGGTACTGTATGTACAGTAGTCTCCAACAGTATGGGGAACAGTGACTCGTTTGTTGTGGTTTTGTATTAAGTGGTACTGTATGTACAGTAGTCTCCAACAGTATGGGGAACAGTGACTCGTTTGTTGTGGTTTTGTATTAACTGGTACTGTATGTACAGTAGTCTCCAACAGTATGGGGAACAGTGACTCGTTTGTTGTGGTTTTGTATTAAGTGGTACTGTATGAACAGTAGTCTCCAACAGTATGGGGAACAGTGACTCGTTTGTTGTGGTTTTGTATTAACTGGTACTGTATGTACAGTAGTCTCCAACAGTATGGGGAACAGTGACTCGTTTGTTGTGGTTTTGTATTAACTGGTACTGTATGTACAGTAGTCTCCAACAGTATGGGGAACAGTGACTCGTTTGTTGTGGTTTTGTATTAACTGGTACTGTATGTACAGTAGTCTCCAACAGTATGGGGAACAGTGACTCGTTTGTTGTGGTTTTGTATTAACTGGTACTGTATGTACAGTAGTCTCCAACAGTATGGGGAACAGTGACTCGTTTGTTGTGGTTTTGTATTAAGTGGTACTGTATGAACAGTAGTCTCCAACAGTATGGGGAACAGTGACTCGTTTGTTGTGGTTTTGTATTAACTGGTACTGTATGTACAGCAGTCTACAACAGTATGGGGAACAGTGACTCGTTTGTTGTGGTTTTGTATTAACTGGTACTGTATGTACAGTAGTCTCCAACAGTATGGGGAACAGTGACTCGTTTGTTGTGGTTTTGTATTAAGTGGTACTGTATGAACAGTAGTCTCCAACAGTATGGGGAACAGTGACTCGTTTGTTGTGGTTTTGTATTAAGTGGTACTGTATGTACAGTAGTCTCCAACAGTATGGGGAACAGTGACTCGTTTGTTGTGGTTTTGTATTAAGTGGTACTGTATGAACAGTAGTCTCCAACAGTATGGGGAACAGTGACTCGTTTGTTGTGGTTTTGTATTAAGTGGTACTGTATGTACAGTAGTCTCCAACAGTATGGGGAACAGTGACTCGTTTGTTGTGGTTTTGTATTAACTGGTACTGTATGAACAGTAGTCTCCAACAGTATGGGGAACAGTGACTCGTTTGTTGTGGTTTTGTATTAACTGGTACTGTATGTACAGTAGTCTCCAACAGTATGGGGAACAGTGACTCGTTTGTTGTGGTTTTGTATTAACTGGTACTGTATGAACAGTAGTCTCCAACAGTATGGGGAACAGTGACTCGTTTGTTGTGGTTTTGTATTAAGTGGTACTGTATGTACAGTAGTCTCCAACAGTATACAGGGGAACAGTGACTCGTTTGTTGTGGTTTTGTATTAAGTGGTACTGTATGAACAGTAGTCTCCAACAGTATGGGGAACAGTGACTCGTTTGTTGTGGTTTTGTATTAACTGGTACTGTATGTACAGTAGTCTCCAACAGTATGGGGAACAGTGACTCGTTTGTTGTGGTTTTGTATTAAGTGGTACTGTATGAACAGTAGTCTCCAACAGTATGGGGAACAGTGACTCGTTTGTTGTGGTTTTGTATTAAGTGGTACTGTATGAACAGTAGTCTCCAACAGTATGGGGAACAGTGACTCGTTTGTTGTGGTTTTGTATTAACTGGTACTGTATGAACAGTAGTCTCCAACAGTATGGGGAACAGTGACTCGTTTGTTGTGGTTTTGTATTAAGTGGTACTGTATGTACAGTAGTCTCCAACAGTATGGGGAACAGTGACTCGTTTGTTGTGGTTTTGTATTAACTGGTACTGTATGTACAGTAGTCTCCAACAGTATGGGGAACAGTGACTCGTTTGTTGTGGTTTTGTATTAAGTGGTACTGTATGAACAGTAGTCTCCAACAGTATGGGGAACAGTGACTCGTTTGTTGTGGTTTTGTATTAACTGGTACTGTATGTACAGTAGTCTCCAACAGTATGGGGAACAGTGACTCGTTTGTTGTGGTTTTGTATTAAGTGGTACTGTATGAACAGTAGTCTCCAACAGTATGGGGAACAGTGACTCGTTTGTTGTGGTTTTGTATTAACTGGTACTGTATGTACAGTAGTCTCCAACAGTATGGGGAACAGTGATGTACAGTAGTCTCGTTTGTTGTGGTTTTGTATTAAGTGGTACTGTATGTACAGTAGTCTCCAACAGTATGGGGAACAGTGACTCGTTTGTTGTGGTTTTGTATTAACTGGTACTGTATGTACAGTAGTCTCCAACAGTATGGGGAACAGTGACTCGTTTGTTGTGGTTTTGTATTAACTGGTACTGTATGAACAGTAGTCTCCAACAGTATGGGGAACAGTGACTCGTTTGTTGTGGTTTTGTATTAACTGGTACTGTATGAACAGTAGTCTCCAACAGTATGGGGAACAGTGACTCGTTTGTTGTGGTTTTGTATTAACTGGTACTGTATGTACAGTAGTCTCCAACAGTATGGGGAACAGTGACTCGTTTGTTGTGGTTTTGTATTAAGTGGTACTGTATGAACAGTAGTCTACAACAGTATGGGGAACAGTGACTCGTTTGTTGTGGTTTTGTATTAACTGGTACTGTATGTACAGTAGTCTCCAACAGTATGGGGAACAGTGACTCGTTTGTTGTGGTTTTGTATTAACTGGTACTGTATGAACAGTAGTCTACAACAGTATGGGGAACAGTGACTCGTTTGTTGTGGTTTTGTATTAAGTGGTACTGTATGTACAGTAGTCTCCAACAGTATGGGGAACAGTGACTCGTTTGTTGTGGTTTTGTATTAACTGGTACTGTATGTACAGTAGTCTCCAACAGTATGGGGAACAGTGACTCGTTTGTTGTGGTTTTGTATTAAGTGGTACTGTATGTACAGTAGTCTCCAACAGTATGGGGAACAGTGACTCGTTTGTTGTGGTTTTGTATTAAGTGGTACTGTATGTACAGTAGTCTCCAACAGTATGGGGAACAGTGACTCGTTTGTTGTGGTTTTGTATTAACTGGTACTGTATGTACAGTAGTCTCCAACAGTATGGGGAACAGTGACTCGTTTGTTGTGGTTTTGTATTAACTGGTACTGTATGAACAGTAGTCTCCAACAGTATGGGGAACAGTGACTCGTTTGTTGTGGTTTTGTATTAAGTGGTACTGTATGTACAGTAGTCTCCAACAGTATGGGGAACAGTGACTCGTTTGTTGTGGTTTTGTATTAAGTGGTACTGTATGAACAGTAGTCTACAACAGTATGGGGAACAGTGACTCGTTTGTTGTGGTTTTGTATTAAGTGGTACTGTATGAACAGTAGTCTCCAACAGTATGGGGAACAGTGACTCGTTTGTTGTGGTTTTGTATTAAGTGGTACTGTATGAACAGTAGTCTCCAACAGTATGGGGAACAGTGACTCGTTTGTTGTGGTTTTGTATTAACTGGTACTGTATGTACAGTAGTCTACAACAGTATGGGGAACAGTGACTCGTTTGTTGTGGTTTTGTATTAACTGGTACTGTATGTACAGTAGTCTCGTTTGTTGTGGTTTTGTATTAAGTGGTAGTGAACTCCAACAGTATGGGGAACAGTGACTCGTTTGTTGTGGTTTTGTATTAACTGGTACTGTATGTACAGTAGTCTCCAACAGTATGGGGAACAGTGACTCGTTTGTTGTGGTTTTGTATTAAGTGGTACTGTATGAACAGTAGTCTACAACAGTATGGGGAACAGTGACTCGTTTGTTGTGGTTTTGTATTAACTGGTACTGTATGTACAGTAGTCTCCAACAGTATGGGGAACAGTGACTCGTTTGTTGTGGTTTTGTATTAAGTGGTACTGTATGTACAGTAGTCTACAACAGTATGGGGAACAGTGACTCGTTTGTTGTGGTTTTGTATTAAGTGGTACTGTATGTACAGTAGTCTCCAACAGTATGGGAACAGTGACTCGTTTGTTGTGGTTTTGTATTAAGTGGTACTGTATGTACAGTAGTCTCCAACAGTATGGGGAACAGTGACTCGTTTGTTGTGGTTTTGTATTAACTGGTACTGTATGTACATTAACTGGTACTGTATGTACAGTAGTCAGTAGTCTCCAACAGTATGGGGAACAGTGACTCGTTTGTTGTGGTTTTGTATTAAGTGGTACTGTATGTACAGTAGTCTCCAACAGTATGGGGAACAGTGACTCGTTTGTTGTGGTTTTGTATTAAGTGGTACTGTATGAACAGTAGTCTCCAACAGTATGGGGAACAGTGACTCGTTTGTTGTGGTTTTGTATTAACTGGTACTGTATGTACAGCAGTCTACAACAGTATGGGGAACAGTGACTCGTTTGTTGTGGTTTTGGCTCTGTACTCAGTTGGAGATGAGAATGAGGTCAAAGTGCAGTTCAGGTCAAAGTGCAGGTCAGGTCAAAGTGCAGACTGTCAGCTTTAATTTGAAGGTAATTTCATGCGTTTCATTCGGTGAACCGTTTAGAAACAGCAGAACTTTTTGTACATAGTCCCCAAATTTTAGGGGACCAAAGGTATTGGCACAAATTCAATTATATGTCTATTAATGTAGTATAAAGTTCAGTATTTGGTCCCATATTTCCAGCACACAATGACTACATCAAACTTGTGACTCTACAAACATGTTGGATGTATTTGCTGTTTGTTTTGGTTGAGTTTCAGATTATTTTGTGGCCAATAGAAATGAATTTTAAATAATGTATAATGTAAGTCACTTTTATTGTAAATAAGAATAGAATGTGTTTCTAAACACTTGTACATTAATGTGGATGCTACCATGGTTACGGATCATCCTGAATGAATCGTGACTAATGATGAGTGTGCGAAAGTTACAGACGCATAAATATCATACCCCCAAGACACACTAACAATAATCTAAAACACAACCAAAGCAAACAACAAATGCATCCAACACATTTGTAAATGGCAGGGCGAAATGACACCTATTCATTCGGGGCAAGAAATCTAAACATGGATTTGGCTTTGTGTTCTGATTTGATTATGACACATTTATGACACACACTGAACCATTTGCCATTGGCTTAGGATAAGACATAGGGCACTAGGTAAGTGCATTGCATTTAGGAGAAGGGACATAGTTAGTTTGTTCTACTCCTCAACACCCTAAAATGGTCTGACTTTGTTAGGGCTCGCTGCTCAAGGACTCTAACTGTGCGTGTCTGTGTGTGTCGACACAAGTCCCGTGTCAGTAAGATCTGTAATGTTAGAGCCTGACCTAGGTGCCATTAGGAGGTTTTAACAGTGGCGAGACAAGTCCCGTGTCAGTAAGATCTGTAATGTTAGAGCCTGACCTAGGTGCCATTAGGAGGTTTTAACAGTGGCGAGACAAGTCCCGTGTCAGTAAGATCTGTAATGTTAGAGCCTGACCTAGGTGCCATTAGGAGGTTTTAACAGTGGCGAGACAAGTCCCGTGTCAGTAAGATCTGTAATGTTAGAGCCTGACCTAGGTGCCATTAGGAGGTTTTAACAGCGGCGAGACAAGTCCCGTGTCAGTAAGATCTGTAATGTTAGAGCCTGACCTAGGTGCCATTAGGAGGTTTTAACAGTGGCGAGACAAGTCCCGTGTCAGTAAGATCTGTAATGTTAGAGCCTGACCTAGGTGCCATTAGGAGGTTTTAACAGCGGCGAGACAAGCCATAAATGATGTATGAATTGCTCCTTGCATCTCTTTCTTTAAACAAATGTCTCTCATCTGTCTCTCTCTTTCACACTTGTTTGCCCTCGCATTCTATTCTCCATCTCTCCCTGCGCCCCTCCCTCTCTCCTACCCTTCTTCTTCTCCCCTTTCACTCACACCCTTATGTACAGAGCCTTCAGAAAGTGTTCACACCCCTTGACTTATTCCACATTTTGTTGTGTTACAGCCTGAAATTAAAATGACAAAGTGAAAACATGTTTTATTTTTTTTTTGCAAATGTACTGAACATGAAATATAGACATATCTCAGTTACATAAGTATTCACACCCCTAAGTCAATACTATGGCAGCGATTACAGTTGTAAGTCTTTCTGGGTAAGTCTCTAAGAGCTTTCCACACCTGGATTGTGCAACATTTGCCCATTATTCTTTTCTTAAATGTTCAAGCTCTGTCAAATTGGTTGTTAGTCATTTGCTAGAAAACCATTTTTAGGTCTTGCCATAGATTTTCAACTAGATTTAAGTCAGAACTGTAACTCGGCCACTCAGGAACATTCACTGTCTTCATGGTAAGCAACTCCAGTTCAAGTTTGGCCTTGTATTTTAGGTTATTGTCCTGCTAAAAGGTGAATTCATCTCCCACATGTCTTGTGGGAAGCAGACTGAACCAGGTTTTTCTCTAGGATTTTGCCTGTGCTTAATTCCATTATGTCTATTTTTATCATGAAGCTCCCCATTCCTTAACGATTACAAGCACACCTGTACAGGTTTCCTTCTTTGCACTCCTAATCCTAAGTTTTCTCCTACCACAGCCATTAAACTAACTTTTTTTTAAATCACCATTGGCCTCATGGTGAAATCCCTGAGTGGTTTCCTTCCTCTGCGGCAACTGAGTTAAGAAGGACGCCTGTATCTTTGTAGTGACTGGGTGTATTGATACACCATCCAAAGTGTAATTAATAACTTCACCATGCTCAAAGAGATATTCAATGTCTTTTTTATTTTTTATTTTTTACCCATATACCAATAGGTGCCCTTCTTTGTGAGGCACTGGAAAACCTCCCTGGTCTTTGTGGTTGAATCTGTGTTTGAAATGCACTGCTCCATTGAGGGATAATTGTATGTGTGGTGTACAGAGATGAGGCAGTCATTCAAAAATCAAGTTAAAAACTATTATTACTTCATGCAACTTAACTTACTTGTGAAACACATTTTTACTCCTAAACCTATTTAGGCTTGCCATAACAAAGGGGTTGAATACTTATTGTATTGACTCAAGACATTTCAAAATGTAATTGAAAATTATCGAAAAACACAATGAAGCAGAGGGATGAGTGGAGTGGAGCAGAGGGAGGAGTGGAGTGGAGCAGAGGGAGGAGTGGAGTGGAGCAGAGGGAGGAGTAGAGTGGAGCAGATGGAGGAGTGGAGTGGAGCAGAGGGAAGAGTGGAGTGGAGCAGAGGGAGGAGTGGAGCAGAGCAGAGGGAGGAGTGGAGCAGAGTGAGGAGTGGAGCAGAGGGAGGAGTGGAGTGGAGCAGAGGGAGGAGTGGAGCAGAGTGAGGAGTGGAGTGGAGCAGAGGGAGGAGTGGAGTGGAGCAGAGGGAGGAGTGGAGTGGAGCAGAGGGAAGAGTGGAGTGGAGCAGAGGGAGGAGTGGAGCCGAGTGAGGAGTGGAGCAGAGGGAGGAGTGGAGTGAAGCAGAGTGAGGAGTGGAGCAGAGTGAGGAGTGGAGCAGAGGGAGGAGTGGAGTGGAGCAGAGGGAGGAGTGGAGCAGAGGGAGGAGTGGAGCAGAGGGAGGAGTGGAGCAGAGCAGAGGGAGGAGTGGAGTGGAGCAGAGGGAGGAGTGGAGTGGAGCAGAGGGAGGAGTGGAGAGGAGCAGAGGGAGGAGTGGAGTGGAGCAGAGGGAGGAGTGGAGCAGAGCAGAGGGAGGAGTGGAGTGGAGCAGAGGGAGGAGTGGAGTGGAGCAGAGGGAGGAGTGGAGCAGAGTGAGGAGTGGAGCAGAGGGAGGAGTGGAGTGGAGCAGAGGGAGGAGTGGAGTGGAGCAGAGGGAAGAGTGGAGTGGAGCAGAGGGAGGAGTGGAGCAGAGCAGAGGGAGGAGTGGAGCAGAGTGAGGAGTGGAGCAGAGGGAGGAGTGGAGTGGAGCAGAGGGAGGAGTGGAGCAGAGTGAGGAGTGGAGTGGAGCAGAGGGAGGAGTGGAGTGGAGCAGAGGGAGGAGTGGAGTGGAGCAGAGGGAAGAGTGGAGTGGAGCAGAGGGAGGAGTGGAGCAGAGTGAGGAGTGGAGCAGAGGGAGGAGTGCAGTGGAGCAGAGTGAGGAGTGGAGCAGAGTGAGGAGTGGAGCAGAGGGAGGAGTGGAGTGGAGCAGAGGGAGGAGTGGAGCAGAGGGAGGAGTGGAGCAGAGAGAGAAGTGGAGCAGAGGGAGGAGTGGAGTGGAGCAGAGGGAGGAGTGGAGCAGAGCAGAGGGAGGAGTGGAGTGGAGCAGAGGGAGGAGTGGAGAGGAGCAGAGGGAGGAGTGGAGTGGAGCAGAGGGAGGAGTGGAGCAGAGCAGAGGGAGGAGTGGAGTGGAGCAGAGGGAGGAGTGGAGTGGAGCAGAGGGAGGAGTGGAGCAGAGGGAGGAGTGGAGCAGAGGGAGGAGTGGAGTGTGCCCAATTTGACTGGAGCGTGGAGTGAGTTTCCCAAAGGCTGAAACATCAGTCTTCTCGTCCCTCCAATTTCACTCCAGTAGTGCTCACTTCACGAGCTCAGGGCATGTCCGGCCCAGCATGCATCTGTAGTCTACTTGTGTTCCCCTTGCTTTAGCGGCTGTCATCTGGTAAGATAAATATTTTCAAAAAGAAACTGATAAAACACACAGGTGAAAAATCTATGTGACTTACAAAGATGAGGAGGACCAAGAGCAAGAGAGGGAATGTGGTGATGTAGTGTCCACAACTGAAGAATCATTGTTGAATCTGCACAGACAGGTTTCCCAAAAGCATGATAGTGTACTTACTATCTGCCTATGCTAACAGAAAGGAACGAGGTGGGTAGCTAAGTGTGTCATTGTAGTAAAGTATTTAAAGACAAAAAATCTGATCTCTTAAAAGTTTCTTAATTTTCGTTCTATTATCTGTAAAATAGTCCATCATTGATTTTGGCCCAATAGGCCTGGAATATTAATATAATATTACCTCTTTCAAGGAGCTTTTAATTTAATTTGTATTTAATTATAAGTAAGTCACAGCCTAGATGTGCAATTTATAGACTATAATGATAATACAACAAACTGTTTAAATGCTGAGTGCTTAATGTCCCTGCCAAGCCTAGTGTGTCGCACTCGCAAACGCTTCTCAATTTATTTCTTTGTACGCTATAGCCTTCAAATAATTGAAAAATATAGCCTAAATAATTAATTTCTGTTCCTTCTTAGTCTCCCTGTCTGACCCCTGACCTATTTAGAGAGTTCATATCCTGTTAAATATGACAAGTAGCCTATTTGAAATGATGAGTGCTTCTTACAGTCACATTTTCAGGTGTATTATTCAAATACTTTTCATTCAAATCATTCGGTTTGATTTCAATACTTCAAAACCAAATGGTAGGTCCACGCAGACACAACAATAGATGGGTTCAATTGTGATTTTAATGAATGGAGCAAATTTGGAGCAGCAGCTTTGTTTTCCTGTGAGGGAGATAAGGTTTTTAGCGAAGCTGTTGGAAAGGATGTGTAGTGCCTTAGTGGATTTCTCACATACTCTGGTGTAGGCCAATGGCAAAAAAATATATACATTTGATCCATTTTAAATGAAAGCTGTAACACAACAACATGTGCTAAAGGGAAAGGAGTGTGAATACTTTCTGAAGGTACTGTAAGAACGTGCATGTCCCCATCACCTCCATTTTGTCTGATTTTCATCCGTCTGAAGATGTGTCTTCCATTATTCAAAGCCTAAATATATCCCAGGGGATTGCCATGGTAGGGCAAGCCAGACAGAAGAACCCGTGGCTTCCCCACTCTCCCAACTCTCTCCCTGCCATGTGGCACGGATTATTTCGGGCACATTTGGCCTGAATATTTAATGGACCAGCTATCATTTTCCATATATCATTCAAATAATATTTATCACATATCATATACTACCATTCAAAAGTTTGGGGTCACTTAGAAATGTCCTTGTTTTTTTAAAGAAAAGCACATTTTTTTGCCCATTAAAATAACATCAGATTGATCAGAAATAGAGTGCAGACATTGTTAATGTTGTCAATGACTATTGTAGCTGGAAACGGCTGATTTTTTTTATGGAATGTCTAAATAGGAGTACAGAGGCCCATTATCAGCAACCATCACTCCTGTGTTCCAATGGCACGCTGTTTTAGCTAAAGTTGATCATTTTAAAAAAGGCTAATTGATCATTAGAAAACCCTTTTGCAATTATGTTAGCACAGCTGAAAACCGGCCTTCTTCAGACTAGTTGAGTATCTGGAGCATCAGCATTTGTGGGTTTGATTACAGGCTCAACATGGCCAGAAACAAAGACCTTTCTTCTGAAACTCGTCAGTCTATTCTTGTTCTGAGAAATGAAGGTTATTCCATGTGAGAAATTGCCAAGAAACTGAAGATCTCGTACAACTACTCCCTTCACAGAACAGCGCAAACTGTCTCTAACCAGAATAGAAAGAGGAGTGGGAGGCCCCGGTGCACAACTGAGCAAGAGGACAAGTACATTAGAGTGTCTAGTTAGTTAAACAGACGCCTCACAAGTCCTGAACTGGCAGCTTCATTAAATAGTACTTCATTAAATTGTTGCAAAAAAAAAGCCATATCTCAGATTGGCCAATAAAAATATATGATTCAAAGATGGGCACAGACACTGGACAGAGGAACTCTGCCTAGAAGGCCAGCATCCCAGAGTACAGATTCTCAACTAGTCTAAAGAAGGTCAGTTTTATTGCATCTTTAATCAGTACAACAGTTTTCAGCTGTGCTAACATAATTGCAAAATAATTTTCTAATGATCAATTAGCCTTTTAAACTTGGATTAGCTAACACAACGTGACATTGGAACACAGGAGTGATGGTTGCTGATAATGGGACTCTATGCCTATATAGATATACCATTAAAAATCAGCCGTTTCCAGCTACAATAGTCATTTACAACATTATCAATGTCTACACTGTATTTCTGCTCAATTTGATGTTATTTTAATGGCCAAAAAATTTGCTTTTCTTTCAAAAACAAGGACATTTCTAAGTGACCCCAAACTTTTGAACGGTAGTGTATATCGTATATCATATAGATTATATATAGATTATTTTGGGTGCATTTGTCCTAAATCTTTAATAGACCAGCTATCATTTTCCAGCGCAATAGGATATGACTTTTCGGAAATGGGAATGTGAAATCATTTGGAAGGGGATGGAATGAGTCTGTGATTAAAGAAAGAGAGAGAGAGAGAGATTCCGTCCCTCTTTAGAAAGATTTGGTGGAGAGCACGGTGAACGGAAGGATCCGTTATTAAACTCCCTGGGTGTTCTTCTCCGATCACTATCATTTGCGCCGTGTGTTTGTTTGTGTGTGTGTGCTTGCATACGTATGTGTGTGTGTGTGTGTGTGTGTGTGTGTGTGTGTGTGTGTGTGTGTGTGTGTGTGTGTGTGTGTGTGTGTGTGTGTGTGTGTGTGTGTGTGTGTGTGTGTGTGTGTGTGTGTGTGTGTGTGTGTGTGTGTGTGTGTGTGTGTGTGTGTGTGTGTGTGTGTGAGCATTAATTCGTGTACCTGCCATTGCATGTTGTACAGTTGTTATTTTGAACACAGCAACAGCAGTTTGTTCATGGAACAAAGGGCGGTGGGGGCTACGATAACCATCCGGCTATCATCAGTCTAATGACAAGCTTCTAGTGTCTGATCAGTGTGTGGTGCAGATGTGAGGCTATTTACAGACGAGGAATCCAAGGGCTCTGAAAAAGAGGGGAGAGGAGGAGGACAGAAGATGTTGAGGTTCTGTCCTTGACAGGAGAGATAGAGAGGGATAAATGGAGGAATAAGGAAGAGATAAGGAGTAAATCAGAATGACTGAGAGTCAGAAGATTGAATCTCCACTAGAAAACATGGAATGGTCGCATCTGTCTGTTGGCTACAGGCAAGCAAGTCCTTTAGTTAAAACTATGAAGAGAAGATGCTTTGGGATAAGGACCATGCCAGAGGCATGTGTGATCACCAGTCAGCATAGTCTTTGTAGATATACACTGTAGATATTGTCCACCTACTGCATAATGCATTCACCCTGGCTATCTCATAGCTGTTCCTAGGGAAACCCTCCCCTCCCTCCCCTCCCACTATCTCAGAGCTGTTCCTGGGGAAAGCCTCCCCTCCCTCCCCTCCCACTATCTCATAGCTGTTCCTAGGGAAACCCTCCCCTCCCTCCCCTCCCACTATCTCAGAGCTGTTCCTGGGGAAAGCCTCCCCTCCCTCCCCTCCCACTATCTCATAGCTGTTCCTGGGGAAACCCTCCCTCCCCTCCCTCCCCTCCCACTATCTCAGAGCTGTTCCTGGGAAAACCCTCCCCTCCCTCCATCTCACAGCTGTTCCTGGGGAAAGCCTCCCCTCCCTCCCCTCCCACTATCTCAGAGCTGTTCCTCTGGAAACCCTCCCCTCCCCTCCCTCCCCCACCACTATCTCAGAGCTGTTCCTGGGGAAAGCCTCCCCTCCCTCCCGCTATCTCATAGCTGTTCCTGGGGAAAGCCTCCCCTCCCTCCCGCTATCTCAGAGCTGTTCCTGGGGAAAGCCTCCCCTCCCTCCCACTATCTCATAGCTGTTCCTGGGGAAAGCCTCCCCTCCCTCCCCTCCCACTATCTCAGAGCTGTTCCTGGGGAAAGCCTCCCCTCCCTCCCCTACCACTATCTCATAGCTGTTCCTGGGGAAAGCCTCCCCTCCCTCCCCTCCCACTATCTCATAGCTGTTCCTGGGGAAAGCCTCCCCTCCCTCCCACTATCTCATAGCTGTTCCTGGGGAAAGCCTCCCCTCCCTCCCCTCCCACTATCTCAGAGCTGTTCCTGGGGAAAGCCTCCCCTCCCACTATCTCAGAGCTTTTCATGGGGACTCCCTCCCTGTCCAAGCAACGGAAGGCTCAGTAATAAGTCCTAACCCTTACATAACACCTCTTCCTGTCATCTCTCTCTCTCTCTCCCTCCCTTTCCTTCTCTCGCTTTCTCTCTCTCTCTTTCTCTCTTCACCACCCCTCTCTCTATCAATTTCAATTTCAATTCAATTTAAGGGGATTTATTGGAATGGGAAACATATGTTTACATTGCCAAAGCAAGTGAAATAGACAATAAACAAAAGTGAAATAAACAATAAAAAATTCACAGTAAACATTACACTCACAAAAGTTCCAAATGAATAAAGACATTTCAAATGTCATATTATGTGCAAATAGTACAAATGGGAAAATACTTATGGGTTGTATTTACAACTGTATTTTTTCTTCACTGGTTGCCCTTTTCTTGTGGCAACAGGTCCCACATTCTGCCGCTGTGGTATTTCACCCAGTAGATATGGGAGTTGATCAAAATCGGGTTTGTTTTCTAATTCTTTGTGGGTCTGTGTAATGTGAGGGAAATATGTGTCTCTAATATGGTCATACATTTGGCAGGAGGTTAGAAAGTGCCATGCTGGTCCTCAACACAGGGGCACACAGTCCCCTCCTGTACTCCCTGTTCACCCATGACTGCGTGGTCAAGCACGACTCCAACACCATCATTAGGTCTGTGAGAGCCAGAAATCTTGCTTGTTTGTAGGTGACCAAATACTTATTTTCCACCATAATTTGCAAATAAATTCATAAAAAATCCTACAATGTGATTTTCTGGATTTTTTTGTCTCATGTTGTCTGTCATAGTTGAAGTGTACCTATGATGAAAATTACAGGCCTCTCGCATCTTTTTAAGTGGGAGAACTTGCACAATTGGTGGCTGACTAAATACTTTTTGCCCCACTGTATCTCACTGCAGAAAGCACCCCTCTTTCTCTGTATGTGTAGGCCATCTATTTGATCCTGTCTGGTCCAAAAGAGTATTACATTGTTGAGGCTCGTAGCATTTTAATGCAATGGAAGCCAGCAAGAATTTGGGTTCCCTTGATAAAAAAATATATAAAAAGTATGAAATAGCCAATCAGCGTTGAGCTAAACAGAGTGAGGACAACTGTGAATGGTCCTGGCACACCGAAAGAAAAGTGTGAAGGGAAGCCAGTTTTGGATTTGGCGTCACTCCTATCAAATCGCATTGAGAGCACACATCATCGACAGAAACGACTTGAATTGTTGAATCTCGTTGTGTTGTTGCCCTCCAGTGGTTAGCTATCTAGCTAAGATTGTCCCTTTCCTAAATTAGTCATGGATGGAGATAGGGATTTGAACTGTTTACTTTATTCTCCGTACTGGACAAAGATTATAACAGTAATTCAGATCCAACCATTAATTCATACATTGTTGTGCCCCTGGACTGAGAGGATGGAAGTTCAAAATGTAGCTGGATGCAGAAGGCTAATGTTAACTAGCTAACGTTGAAGCATTTTAGCCATGTAGCGTAGGACAACAAACACTAAAAGTGTGTACTGCATGACAGAGTGATAGACCGTTTCATCACAAGTAGGGTGGGTCAACATGTTTCTAAAAAACTATTTTTCTGACTTCCCCAGTAATTTTACCAACACACTGATACTGCATTTTGACTGTCTCTGTCCTTTTAAAACGTTTTGTGGTGTGTAGTGTCTACACTCACAACACGTGTCTACACCCACAACACGTGTCTACACTCACAACACGTGTCTACACTCACAACACTTGTCTACAACCACAACACGTGTCTACACTCACAACACGTGTCTACACTCACAACACGTGTCTACACTCACAACACGTGTCTACACTCACAACACGTGTCTACACTCACAACACGTGTCTACACCCACAACACGTGTCTACACTCACAACACGTGTCTACACCCACAACACGTGTCTACACTCACAACACGTGTCTACACCCACAACACGTGTCTACACTCACAACACGTGTCTACACTCACAACACGTGTCTACGCTCACAACACGTGTCTACACCCACAACACGTGTCTACACCCACAACACGTGTCTACACTCACAACACGTGTCTACACCCACAACACATGTCTACACTCACAACACGCGTCTACACTCACAACACGTGTCTACACTCACAACACGTGTCTACACTCACAACACGTGTCTACACCCACAACACGTGTCTACACTCACAACACGTGTCTACACCCACAACACGTGTCTACACTCACAACACGTGTCTACACTCACAACACGTGTCTACACTCACAACACGTGTCTACACCCACAACACGTGTCTACACCCACAACACGTGTCTACACCCACAACACGTGTCTACGCCCACAACACGTGTCTACGCTCACAACACGTGTATAGACCCACAACACGTGTCTACACTCACAACACGTGTCTACGCCCACAACACGTGTCTACGCTCACAACACGTGTATAGACCCACAACACGTGTCTACACTCACAACACGTGTCTACACTCACAACACGTGTCTACGCTCACAACACGTGTCTACACCCACAACACGTGTCTACGCTCACAACACGTGTCTACGCCCACAACACGTGTCTACACTCACAACACGTGTCTACACTCACAACACGTGTCTACACCCACAACACGTGTCTACACTCACAACACGTGTCTACACTCACAACACGTGTCTACGCTCACAACACGTGTCTACGCTCACAACACGTGTCTACACCCACAACACGTGTCTACACCCACAACACGTGTCTACACCCACAACACGTGTCTACACTCACAACACGTGTCTACACTCACAACACGTGTCTCCACCCACAACACGTGTCTACACTCACAACACGTGTCTACGCTCACAACACGTGTCTACGCTCACAACACGTGTCTACGCTCACAACACGTGTCTACACCCACAACACGTGTCTACACCCACAACACGTGTCTACACTCACAACACGTGTCTACGCTCACAACACGTGTCTACGCTCACAACACGTGTCTACACCCACAACACGTGTCTACACTCACAACACGTGTCTACACCCACAACACGTGTCTACACCCACAACACGTGTCTACACTCACAACACGTGTCTACACCCACAACACGTGTCTACACTCACAACACGTGTCTACACTCACAACACGTGTCTCCACCCACAACACGTGTCTACACCCACAACACGTGTCTACACCCACAACACGTGTCTACACTCACAACACGTGTCTACACTCACAACACGTGTCTACACTCACAACACGTGTCTACGCCCACAACACGTGTCTACGCTCACAACACGTGTCTACACTCACAACACGTGTCTACACCCACAACACGTGTCTACACTCACAACACGTGTCTACACTCACAACACGTGTCTACACTCACAACACGTTTTAGTGTCTATTTTTATTGCCCTTGTTTGTTTCCCTTTTGTTTATTGTTTATTTCACTTGATTTGGTCATGTTAACATACTGTACGTTTCCCATGTCAATAAAGCCCTTTCAATTGATTTGAATTGAGGGAGACCAGGAAGTGGTAGAGACAGGACTGTATGTCTGACTGTGTGGTAGCCGTTTTGAATGAGGGTAGACAGGCCAATCAGGGTCAATAATTGTTTGATGAGGGTTGTCTATCATTGGCCTGGTCCTGAGTTATGAGTTATCACACATACTAAAACCTTTTATGGATGTCAGCAAGATGAAGACCGGGGTGTCCCAGAGAATATGACCTAGGATCAGGGCTGGTGATTTACTGCAGTTGGAGGCAGAGAACTTACACCCGACACAGCAATTAGGCTAATTAAAACAGGGCCGTTGTCAAACTGCTTCTCACTCATCATCATCATCATCATCGTCATAATAGTTTACTTAAAGTGGCAATATGTATATTTTTGTGCGACCAAATTCACATAGAAATGTGAGTTATAGATCTGTCATTCTCATTGAAAGCAAGTCTAAGAAGCTGTAGATCTATGTGTGATATTTCTATTCTTCCTGTTCTTACGTTTTGTTTATGCGTCTTTTACTTTCAGTTTTGTACACCAACTTCAAACAGCTGAAAAAACTATCATTTTGCTTCTGGAAAATATATTTCACAGCTGTTTAGATGGTACAATGATTCTCTACACTGTACTAGATTATTTTGTCACATAAACTACAATTAAGCAAACTAATAGAGTTTTATCAATCAGGAAATGGTGAAGCGATTTCAGGCATAGTGCAACTTTAATTGTCTCTGATTTCTGACATGCCCAGAAGGGTAAACAAAGGATATTCATACCAGCCCCTCTACATCAACACAGACACAGGCAATATTCAAACATAATCACACACACACACCTTCAAGTCTTCTGTGCAACCCCGCAGCCACAAACATGATGTTTCAGAGTGTACCAATGGAAAGATGTTGGATGGGCTAACATCTTCTAACTAGCACTATGTCAATCACACACACACACACACACACACACACACACACACACACACACACACACACACACACACACACACACACACACACACACACACACACACACACACACACACACACACACACACACACACACACACACACACACACTGCTGCTGTTATTTCTCACCAAGGACGACTGGAGGAGGAGCAGAGAAAATACATAAACACACACATTCGAATCCTCCACCACATTCTTTTTGGCTGAGGCATCACAATGATCTGATTTAAAGTGATTAAAGTGAAAGGAAATATAATATATACTGTATATATATAATATACTGTAGTAAAAGGCATTCTCTTTGAGAGAGACACAACCTGCAAGAAAACAGAGAGTCATAGCCAGACTTTACAGTCATAACTGAAGGGATTTTGGAACAGTGAATTGTCCATTGCAATACTCAATATGCCGAACACAAAGTTGTAGAAAACACTTGATTAAACAAATTACACTTCCCACTTGTCCATCCGGCTTGTTAAGCTGCATGGTGACTCACCACGCCTGGGGCTAGAGCTGGGGCTGGGAGGGGGCTGGAACTAGCTATGGAACTGGCTATGAGGCTGGGGACGGGGCTGTCTGTGGGGCTATATATGGGGCTGTCTGTGGGGCTATATATGGGGCTGTCTGTGGGGCTATATATGGGGCGGTCTGTGGGGCTAAATATGGGGCTGTCTGTGGGGCTATATATGGGGCTGGGGCTGGCAATGGGACTGGCTATGGGGCTGGCTATGGGGTGGGCTATGGGACTGGCTATGGGGCTGGCAATGGGACTGGCTATGGGACTGGCTATGGGGTTGGTTATGGGGCTGGGGAAGGTTATTAGGATGGCTATGGGGTTGGCTATGAGGCTGGGACTTGCTATGGGGTTGGCTATGGGGTTGGCTTTGGGGTTGGTTATGGGGCTGGGGAAGGTTATTAGGATGGCTATGGGGTTGGCTTTGGGGCTGGGACTTGCTATGGGGTTGGCTTTGGGGTTGGTTATGGGGCTGGGGCAGGTTATTAGGATGGCTATGGGGTTGGCTATGAGGCTGGCTATGGGGTTGGTTATGGGGCTGGGACTTGCTATGGGGTTGGCTATGGGGTTGGCTATAGGGTTGGTTATGGGGTTGGCTATGGGGTTGGGGCTGGCAATGGGACTGGCTATGGGGCTGGCTTTGGGGTTGGTTATGGGGCTGGGGCTGGCAATGGGACTGGCTATGAGGATGGCTTTGGGGTTGGTTATGGGGCTGGGCCTGGCAATGGGACTGGCTATGGGGCTGGCTTTGGGGTTGGTTGTGGGGCTGGGACTTGCTATGGGGTTGGCTTTGGGGTTGTTTATGGGGCTGGGGCTGGCAATGGGACTGGCTATGGGGCTGGGACGGGCTATGGGGCTGGCTATGGGGTTGGCTATGGGGCTGGGGAAGGTTATTGGGATGTCTATGAGGTTGGATGTGGGGTTGGTTATGGGGCTGGGTCTGGCTATGAGGCTGGCTATGGGGTTGGCTATGGGGCTGGAGTGGGTATGCGGCTGGCTATGGGGCTGGTTATGGGGCTGGTTATGGGGCTGGGGCTGGCTATGGGGCTGGGAGTGGCTATGCGGCTGGCTATGGGGCTGGTTATGGGGCTGGTTATGGGGCTGGCTATGGGGCTGGGGATGGCTATGCAGCTGGCTATGGGGCTGGTTATGGGGCTGGGGCTGGCTATGCGGCTGGCTATGGGGCTGGTTATGGGGCTGGTTATGGGGCTGGCATTGCGGCTGGCTATGGGGCTGGGGCTGGCTATGCAGCTGGCTATGGCTATGCGGCTGGCTATGGGGCTGGCTGTGGGGCTGGTTATGCGGCTGGCTATGTGGCTGGCTATGCGGCTGGCTATGCGGCTGGCTATGCGGCTGGCTATGGGGCTGGCTATGCGGCTGGCTGTGGGGCTGGTTATGCGGCTGGCTATGGGGCTGGTTATGCGGCTGGCTATGCGGCTGGCTATGCGGCTGGCTATGGGGCCGCTTATGTGGCTGGGGCTGGCTATAGGCCTGCGGCTGGCTATGCGGCTGGCTATGGGGCTGGGGATGGCTATGCGGCTGGTTATGGGGCTGGAGAAGGTTATTGGGATGGCTATGGGGCTGGGGATGGCTATGCGGCTGGTTATGGGGCTGGGGATGGCTATGCGGCTGGTTATGGGGCTGGGGATGGCTATGCGGCTGGTTATGGGGCTGGGGAAGGTTATTGGGATGGCTATGGAGTTGGCTATGCGGCTGCTTATGTGGCTGGGGCTGGCTATAGGGCTGCGGCTGGCTATGGGGCTTGGGCTGGCTATGGGGCTGGCTATGGGGCTGGCTATGGGGCTGGCTATGGGGCTGGTTATGGGGCTGGGGAGGGTTATTGGGATGGCTATAGGGCTGGTTATGGGGCTGGGGAGGGTTATTGGGATGGCTATGGGGCTGGTTATGGGGCTGGGGCTGGTTATGGGGCTGGGGCTGGTTATGGGGCTGGGGATGGCTATGGGGCTGGCTATGGGGCTGGCTATGGGGCTGGTTATGGAGCTGGAGTTGGCACTAGTCATAGACCCACTCTATCCCATGATGTCAGGCCATAATTCAGAATCTGGCCCAATGCAGACTTGGCACGGTGTGTGTGTGTGTGTTTATTTTTATTTTTTACTTTACCTTTATTTATCCAGGCAAGTCAGTTAAGAACAAATTCTTATTTTCAATGACGGCCTAGGAGCAGTGGGTTAACTGCCTGTTCAGGGGCAGAACGACAGATTTGTACCTTCCAGTCACTAGTCCAACGCTCTAACCACTAGGCTACCCTGCCGCCCCATGTGTGTGTGTGTGTGTGTGTGTGTGTGTGTGTGTGTGTGTGTGTGTGTGTGTGTGTGTGTGTGTGTGTGTGTGTGTGTGTGTGTGTGTGTGTGTGTGTGTGTGTGTGTGTGTGTGTGTGCATGGAGAATGTTTCTAGGTCTAATGTATTCAGGTGGATTGGATCAGCTAAGTTTCCCTCTGATAGGAGGCTGGGTGATCGTGCCCACTCAGTTCCATTGATTGACAGTAATCCACTAACAGCTTGGCCTCTGCTGCCCACGCCTCTCTGGCCTCTGTAGTCGGAAACGTTAAATAGGACCAAAGGAGTGATTCTCAAAGGACAACCTTTTTATCGAGTTACAGTTCCTGAACTGATCAAGATCAATCCATACACATAGTGTACAGTGTGGAAGTGGACGCTGGACAACAGGGGGTGTAGAGGTAGTCTATCCCAGGGGGTGTGGAGGTAGTCTATCCCAGGGGGTGTAGAGGTAGTCTATCCCAGGGGGTGTGGAGGTAGTCTATCCCAGGGGGTGTAGAGGTAGTCTATCCCAGGGGGTGTGGAGGTAGTCTATCCCAGGGGGTGTAGATGTAGTCTATCCCAGGGGGTGTGGAGGTAGTCTATCCCAGGGGGTGTAGAGGTAGTCTATCCCAGGGGGTGTGGAGGTAGTCTATCCCAGGGGGTGTAGAGGTAGTCTATCCCAGGGGGTGCGGAGGTAGTCTATCCCAGGGGGTGTAGAGGTAGTCTATCCCAGGGGGTGTGGAGGTAGTCTATCCCAGGGGGTGTAGAGGTAGTCTATCCCAGGGGGTGTGGAGGTAGTCTATCCCAGGGGGTGTAGAGGTAGTCTATCCCAGGGGGTGTAGAGGTAGTCTATCCCAGGGGGTGCGGAGGTAGTCTATCCCAGGGGGTGCAGAGGTAGTCTATCCCGGGTGGTGTAGATGTAGTTTAGCCCAGGGTCTGCAGAGGTAGTCTATCCCAGGGGGTGTGGAGGTAGTCTATCCCAGGGGGTGCGGAGGTAGTCTATCCCAGGGGGTGTAGATGTAGTTTAGCCCAGGGGGTGCAGAGGTAGTCTATCCCAGGGGGTGTAGATGTAGTTTAGCCCAGGGTCTGCAGAGGTAGTCTATCCCAGGGGGTGTAGATGTAGTTTAGCCCAGGGGGTGTGGTGGTAGTTTAGCCCAGGGGGTGTGGAGGTAGTTTATCACAGGGGGTGTATATGGAGTTTAGCCCAGGGGTGTGAAGGTAGTTTAGCCCAGGGGGTGTGGAAGTAGTTTATCCCAGGGGATGTAGAGGTAGTTTAGCCCAGGGGAGGGAGGGGGGGAGAGAGAGAGAGAGAGAGAGAGAGAGAGAGAGAGAGAGAGAGAGAGAGAGAGAGAGAGAGAGAGAGAGAGAGACAGAGAGAGAGAGAGAGAGACAGAGAGAGAGAGAGAGAGAGAGAGAGAGAGAGAGAGAGAGAGAGAGAGAGAGAGAGAGAGAGGGGAGGGTAATGAGTTCATGGGTTCCTGAGTTAATCTCCAAAAATGTAGAGTTGGATAAATGTAGATAAACTATCATTTTTTCACAAGGACTTATACAGGATATTAACCTCAACATGAAAACCTTCAATCCACATCTAAATTCCATACCAAAAACATTGATTTTGGATAAAATTACCTGAATGGATTATTACTACCATGGACTATCAAGAACAAAACTGATAAGAGACCAAAACCTATAGAATAAGCACAGTGGAACCTGGAAATACCATCCAATACAAAACTGAGTAATATTCAGTCTGAAGCTACTTCTGAAGCCAAAAAGAAAATAATCTATAGGGAATTTTGTTATATAAAGCTAAGTAAATAAGTATACCAAACTGCTAGGACAACACAGACCTGGCTGCATCTTGAGCCCAAAAATGGCAGGAGAGTTTCACAGCCCCCCACACACACACACACACACCACACACACCCAAATACAGAGGCCTTTGAAGCCCCAATGGCTTATCCCTGTCCAGAGGTCATTACAGTACATTACCCCCCCATGGATATTAAAAATAACACTGCAAGGTATAAGTACAAAAAAAAGCTCCTCGGGGACAATCCAGAGACACTATTTGCTGACTTCTACAAAAAGGGAAGCGTAAGCAACTTAATTTTCCACACAGACCATCCCCTGGTACAGTGCTATATTAACCAGACCATCCCCTGGTACAGTGCTATATTAACACAGACCATCCCCTGGTACAGTGCTATATTAACCAGACCATCCCCTGGTACAGTGCTATATTAACCAGACCATCCCCTGGTACAGTGCTATATTAACACAGACCATCCCCTGGTACAGTGCTATATTAACCAGACCATCCCCTGGTACAGTGCTATATTAACACAGACCATCCCCTGGTACAGTGCTATATTAACCAGACCATCCCCTGGTACAGTGCTATATTAACCAGACCATCCCCTGGTACAGTGCTATATTAACCAGACCATCCCCTGGTACAGTGCTATATTAACACAGACCATCCCCTGGTACAGTGCTATATTAACACAGACCATCCCCTGGTACAGTGCTATATTAACCAGACCATCCCCTGGTACAGTGCTATATTAACACAGACCATCCCCTGGTACAGTGCTATATTAACACAGACCATCCCCTAGTACAGTGCTATATTAAAACAGACCATCCCCTGGTACAGTGCTATATTAACACAGACCATCCCCTGGTACAGTGCTATATTAACCAGACCATCCCCTGGTACAGTGCTATATTAACACAGACCATCCCCTGGTACAGTGCTATATTAACACAGACCATCCCCTGGTACAGTGCTATATTAACCAGACCATCCCCTGGTACAGTGCTATATTAACACAGACCATCCCCTGGTACAGTGCTATATTAACACAGACCATCCGTGGGTACAGTGCTATATTAACACAGACCATCCCCTGGTACAGTGCTATATTAACACAGACCATCCCCTGGTACAGTGCTATATTAACACAGACCATCCCCTGGTACAGTGCTATATTAACACAGACCATACCCTGGTACAGTGCTATATTAACACAGACCATCCCCTGGCGCAGTGCTATATTAACACAGACCATCCCCTGGCATGGTGCTATATTAACACAGACCATCCCCTGGTACAGTGCTATATTAACACAGACCATCCCCTGGCGCAGTGCTATATTAACACAGACCATCCCCTGGCATGGTGCTATATTAACACAGACCATCCCCTGGCATGGTGCTATATTAACACAGACCATCCCCTGGCAGGGCACAGTGCTATATTAACACAGACCATCCCCTGGCAGGGCACAGTGCTATATTAACACAGACCATCCCCTGGCAGGGCACAGTGCTATATTAACACAGACCATCCCCTGGCAGGGCACAGTGCTATATTAACACAGACCATCCCCTGGCAGGGCACAGTGCTATATTAACACAGACCATCCCCTGGCAGGGCACAGTGCTATATTAACACAGACCATCCCCTGGCAGGGCACAGTGCTATATTAACACAGACCATCCCCTGGCAGGGCACAGTGCTATATTAACACAGACCATCCCCTGGCAGGGCACAGTGCTATATTAACACAGACCATCCCCTGGCAGGGCACAGTGCTATATTAACACAGACCATCCCCTGGCAGGGCACAGTGCTATATTAACACAGACCATCCCCTGGCAGGGCACAGTGCTATATTAACACAGACCATCCCTGGCAGGGCACAGTGCTATATTAACACAGACCATCCCCTGGCAGGGCACAGTGCTATATTAACACAGACCATCCCTGGCAGGGCACAGTGCTATATTAACACAGACCATCCCCTGGCAGGGCACAGTGCTATATTAACACAGACCATCCCCTGGCAGGGCACAGTGCTATATTAACACAGACCATCCCCTGGCAGGGCACAGTGCTATATTAACACAGACCATCCCCTGGCAGGGCACAGTGCTATATTAACACAGACCATCCCCTGGCAGGGCACAGTGCTATATTAACACAGACCATCCCCTGGCAGGGCACAGTGCTATAAGAGTAAAAGAGAGAAGGGTATTTATTGTCTCAGGGTGGAAACTCAGAATACCAGACATTGAGGAAATTGAAACAACCTCTGTCAACGTGTACAAGTCTGGGACAGTAATAGTGCAGGGCATCCTCATGCAGTTCCAGCAGGACTTTTACGGGATCAAAGAGAGAGCACAGCAGGAACATCTCTCTCACTGTGACGAGGTCAGAAAGCTGAAGTGTGACAGAGAGCAGGACATTCCTCTAGAGAAGCGTGCAGAAAAGCCCAACTCAGACCCGGACCACAACCTCAACACCACAGGACCCACCAACCCAAAAGACCCCACCCCCTCCTAACAGCTCTCCTGTCAGCTCCCCTGATAGCTATCTTGACAACCCCCCCACATCCACTGAGGACACACAAAAGCCAAAAATTGACTCAAATGCCAAATACCTTTAAAAGGATAAACTTTTTATCTCTCCCCTGCTACCACAAAAATACTTTCACCCAGCCACCATACAGTGGGTGAATGCAAACATTTTGTGGGACTGTGCCTCAAAACCTAATGTATACCTGGCCCACCACTCCACCCTGGATTGAACAGCCTTTACGACCAGGTCCACTTCTACAAGGCAGCAATCCCAACTTTTACCAGAACCCTGAATGACGTCACCCTCAACCGTAGCCCCAGCACCTCACACAGGAGCAACAGAGCAAAGGACACCCCATCCAGACCGGCGAAACACCCTCCCAGACCTGCAAGACCCCCTCAAGACCCCCTCCCGAAGGATCTGCACCGAGAGGACCCACTCCAAGTGGACCTACACCACTGGATTCTCCAATTACATTGAACTGACTACAGGACAAAATACAAACCCTCCAACCCAAAAAGGCCTGTGGGGTTGATGGTATCCTAAATGAAAGGATAAAATATACAGATAGCAAATTTCAATTGGCTATCTTAAGCTCGTTAACATCCTCCTCAGCTCTGGCATCTTCCCCAATATTTGGAACCAAGGACTGGTCACCCCAATCCACAAAAGTGGAGACAATTTTGACCACAATAACTACAGTGGGATATGCGTCAACAGCAACCTCGGGAGAATCGTCTGCATTATCATTAACAGCAGACATTTCCTCAGGGGAAAACAATGTACTGAGCAAGTGTTAAATTGTCTTTTTACCAAATTACCATACGACAGACCACATATTCACCCTGCACACCCTAGTCCGAGGTGAGGGCTTTGTCCGGGGTTGAGAGGGGAAGTGATAGTCTCATGTTCAAAGATGACCACGGGACCCTATTGCCCCAGAGAGGCTTACACCAAAAAATAGCATCTGCATTCAACTAAGCCCCATATAAAACCCCATACAAAACCTACATATACAAACAATTAAAGATGCTCATGCTATGATGCCATCTGCCCGACGGTAAAGGACTAAACAGCTCGTGGCTGGGATGTGTGGGTTCCTTGATGATGCTTTGGGACTTCCTCAGGCACCGTTTCAAGTAGAAACTTGAAACGGTGCCTGAATCGGTGGGAACATGGCCCCAGTGATGTACTGGGTCATCTTCACCACCCGCTGGAAGGCTTTTCAGTCACAATTGGTCAGGACGCTCTTGATGGTGCAGCGTTAGTATTTGGAGAGAACCCGGGGTGGCATAATGGATTTCTTCTGCCACCTTAGGAAGTAGAGGAGCGCTGTTGCACCCTCTGGACAAGAGTGGTGGTGTTGTCGGCCCATGTAAAGTCCTCTGTGATGTGGATCGGAGCGTGTTCCCTCCTCTGCTTCTTGAAGTCAGCAATCAGCTCCTTTGTTTTGCTGACATTGAGGGTGGAGGTTGTTGTCCTGACACCACACTTACCTCCTCCCTATAGGCTGACTCGTTCTTATTGGTTATCAAGCCAACAACCGTGGTGTCGTTAGCAAACTTTATGATGGAGTTGAAGCCGTGCAAAGCCACACAGTTGTGGGTGAACAGGGAAGGGCCTGAGGACACACCCCTGGAAGGGTGCTTTGTTAAGAGTCAGTGTGGAGGAGGTGTTTTGCCAATCCTCACAGCCTGTGGTCTGCCTATCAGGAAGTCCAGGATCCAGTTGCAGAGCGTATTGTCCAGACCCAGGAGTCTGAGCTTGGTGACAAGCTTGGATTGGACAATAGTGTTGAATGCTGAACTGTAGTCAATGAACAGCATTCTCACAGTAGGTGCTCATCTTGTTCAGATGTGTTATGGCCACGTGAATATCGATGGAAATTGCACCTTCTGTGGATCTGTTCGAATGGTAGGCAAATTGAAGTGGGTCCCGTGTGCCTGGCATGCTGGCCTTGATGTGGGTCATAACCAGCCTCTTGAAGCACTTAATGATGACACGGGTGAGTGTGACAGGGCGATAGTCATCTGGGCAAGTCAGCTTGGTTTTCTTTGGCAGTGGGATGATGGTGATCTCCTTGAAGCAAGTGAGGACTACAGTCCGGGTCAAGGACAGGTTGAAGATGTACGAGAAGATGGCCGCCAGCTAGTCAGCGCACACTCTGAGGACACGGCCAGGGATGCCATCTGGGCTTTGAGAATATTCAACTCTTTTGAGAGTTTTGCTCATGTCAGCCTAGGAGAACGAAAGCACCTGGTCATCCGGAGCAGCGAGTGCCTTCCTGCATGGCTCAGTATTGTCTTCCTCGAAGTGAGCCTAGAATGTGTTAAGCTCATCTGGGAGCCTAATGCTTCTACCTGCTTGCCTTGTACATATCAAATCAAGTTGTATTTGTCACATACACGTATTTAGCAGATTTTATTGCAGGTGTAGCGAAATGCTTGTGTTTCTAGCTCTAACAGTGCAGTAATACCTAACAGTAATATCTAACAATTTGTCACGTCCTGACCTTAGTTCCTTTTTTATGTCTCTGTTTTAGTGTGGTCAGGGCGTGAGTTGGGGTGGGCATTTTATGTTTTTCTTCTAGGTTTTGTATTTCTGCTTTCGGCCTGGTATGGTTCCCAATCAGAGGCAGCTGTCAATCGTTGTCTCTGATTGAGAACCATACTTAGCCAGCCTGTGTTCCCACGATGATTTGTGGGTTGTTGTTTTCTGTTTAGTGTATGTCATCTTACAGAAGTGTTTTGTTTCTTCCATTCGCTTTGTTATTTTGTTTCGTGTGTTCAGTCTTATAAATTAACATGGACACTTACCACGCTGCATATTGGTCCGATCCTTCCTACTCCTCCTCAGACGACGAAGAGATTCGTTACACAATTTCACAACAATACACACAAATCTAGAGTAAAGGAATGGAATTAAGAATATATACTGTACATTTTGGGTGAGCAATGTCAGAGCGGCATAGACTTAGATACAGTAGAATAGGATAGAATACAGTATAAACGTATGAGATATATACATGGTTCACGAGATATAGTCGTCGTGGTTCACTCTGCTGACATTGAGTGCTGCAGTACGGGCCGTCAGCATGCTTTGGATATCTCCTTTCATCCAGGGTTTTTGTTTGGGGTATGTCCGGATTGTTATTGTGGGTACTACATCATCAACACATTTCCTAGTGAAGCCAGCATCCCTGTGGAACTCTGTTGACACCTTGTAGAGTCCATACCCTCATGAATTGAGGCTGTTCTAAATGTTAATTTTTTTCATACACTCAGTGTTAAACACTCAGTCCTTAGTGTTGATGGATGAGTCCTGTGTGGATGAAGCTTTGAACACATTCCGATCAGTATTCTCAAAACAGTCCTGCAGTATTGAGTCTGATTGGCCGAAGTGGAGGCGGGGGATGGCTTTGCAAGCGTCACAGATGTTTGTGTACACAGGGTCCAGCACGTTGTTTTCTCTTGTGGGGCAGGATACATGTTGATGATACTTTGGAATACTTTGCTTTATTAAATAACTCCCATCGACAATACAATCTGCTTCCAGTTGAGAGGATTCTTGCTGGCTAAGGTTATTGTACAGTTAACTGAGGGCCGCCTTGATGTTTTCTTGTAGCAGTATGTAAAAAAGCTGTGATAATAGCACATGTTAATTCCATCGGCAGATAGTGCGGTCGGCAGTTTGGCATCAGAAACTCCACGTCGGTAGAATTTGAGCTTGACATGTGTTCAACTTCGTTACACCAGGAATTGTTGATTAGAAAACTGTTAAGATTTCTGTGGAGAATCCCCTTGTGTCATGCAGAGAATTGCCTTTTACTCATAGCAGGGGCTGGTCCGTCCTCTGTGATGCCGTCTGCTGGGCCAACATGCTTTCACTTCCTGATTTCTCATTGTTTTTTTCTGTGGGGGTAGAAGTCGTCCAAATATTATTATATTCCTTAATTCCATTCTATTTTACTTTGAGATTTGTGTGTATTGTTGTGTATTGTTAGATACTACTCCACTGTTGGCGCTTAGGAACATAATCATATCGCTACACCCACAATAACATTTGCTAAATTTGTGTATGTGACCAATAACATCTGATTTAAAATAGTCTCTGGTGTTATCAGGCTCTAAGATGAAGATAAAAATAAGACAAAATAAACATGACTTATTATTTTCCAGGAGCACAGACAAGCCGCACAAACAGGAAATAGAAGGGTCAGATAGGTTTTCATTTTGCCCTCCCTCCCTCCCTCCCTCCCTCCCTCCCTCCCTCCCTCCCTCCCCCTCCCTCCCTCCCTCCCTCCCTCCCTCCCTCCCTCCCTCCCTCCCTCCCTCCCTCCCTCCCTGCCTGCCTGCCTGCCTGCCTGCCTGCCTGCCTGCCTGCCTGCCTCTCCTCCCTCCTCCCTCCCTCCCCCCCCCGCCCCCTCTCCCTCCCTCCCTCCCTCCCTCCCTCCCTCCCTCCCTCTCTCTCTCTCTCTCTCTCTCCCTCTGCCTGCCTGCCTGCCTGCCTGCCTCTCTCTCTCTCTCTCTCTCTCTCTCTCTCTCTCTCTCTCTCTCTCTCTCTCTCTCTCTCTCTCTCTCTCTCTCTCCCTCCCTCCCTCCCTCCCTCCCTCCCTCCACTCTCCTTCCTTATCCCTATCCCTTTCTCTGTTTCCATCTGAAACCAGAGAAACTTAGGCTGTCTAACATGACCCAAAATAACAAATTGACGTAACTGGACAAATGATGGCTGTATTTGCCTGTAAATATTTTTTGTCTAGCAATAACAACATTTCCCTCAAATAATAGCTATTGTTTAGTCAGGCATACACCTTTAACAAGCTAGTGTCCATCTCTCCATCTATCTGGATAAGGGTTGTATGTCTGTCTCTCTGTTGCTCCCAAACAATTCATGTCAGGGATGATGACATTGCAAGTGCACTCAGTTGGAAATATTGGTGTTTGTGTGTGTTGGGGATGGGAGGGATGTGTGTGTGTGTGTGTGTGTGTGTGTGTGTGTGTGTGTGTGTGTGTGTGTGTGTGTGTGTGTGTGTGTGTGTGTGTGTGTGTGTGTGTGTGTGTGTGTGTGTGAGTGTGTGTGTGTGCGTGTGCGTGTGCGTGTGCCTGTGTGCGTGCGTGCGTGTGCGTGTGCGTGTGCGTGTGCGTGTGCCTGTGTGCGTGTGCGCGTGTGTGTGTGTGTGTTTGTGTGCTTCGCATGATCTCTTTGTGTTTACTTGTGCATGTCTGTCCATTTCAAAGGAGTTGGCGGAAACATCAGAGGCGATGTTTCAGGATTAGGTTGTATTAGCTGGATTTATGCTAGGTAAACCCCCAGAGCCTACTCCTCGCCTACACTTCATAAGGTACTCAATTCAGCATACTAAAATGTCAGGCCACTTACAAAGTGTTCCAAAAGATGAATAATAACATGGCTTTTTGTGTGTGCCAACAACAGCAGTTAGAACAGACTGAACTCATCAAACCAGTTCATGGTAGATCAGATTCCACTATTCTGGTGGGTGGATGGTTGTTACCATTTGAACCAACCAATGGATAGCTCCTTAGTTAAGTGGGTGGGTATTGTCAATTTGGTTAGCATCGATTGGTTACTGTCGTCAGCCAGTGGTTGGCTGGTACCATAGTGGAGATGAATGATTGGTTGATCTTGGCTTTGTATGCCATTATCCTTTCCTTGTTTCCTCTCCTTCATTACTATGGATATTAGTGCTTCCTGTTTCTGCCTCTACAGCTACACCAGTGTCCTGGTTGTCCCATTACCCTTCTGTCTGTTATAATTGTAAGTAAAGGTAGTCGACTGAGTGAAATTTGCTGTAAATCGGCCGAAGTGGTGAAATTTATTGTGAAAAACAACAAAGCACTCGCACATATGAGTTATGTGGTTGCAGGTGTGTGGGAAAAATGTGATAACTTCAAGGAGTAGAGAAACCTGTACACTGCTCATAGAACCTATTTTATTAACGCTGTCAGCCTCTTGGCCTTCCACAAAGTTTCTATTTTCTTTGGTAAGATTCAATTTAAAAGTGAAACGGGAACAAAGGGCTGAGGTAAAGTGCCAAGGCATCAAATAAAAGAGAGAAAATAAAAGTTGTTACCATAATTAACTGACAAAACGGACAAGGCCTCTTTTAATGTGGAATCTGTCTGAGAATGTTGTCTTCAAGGAGGCACCAGGGACAGTTTAATACCTCCCTCTCTCTCTTTCTCCTCTCTCTCTCTCTCTCTCTCTCTCTCTCTCTCTCTCTCTCTCTCTCTCTCTCTCCTCCTCCTCTCTCTCATTCTCCTTTCTCTCTCCTCCCCCCTCTCTTTCTCCTCTCTCTCTCTCTCCCCCCCTCTCTCTTTCTCCTCTCTCTCCTCCCCCACTCTCTCTCCTCCCCCTTCTCTCTCTCTTTCTCCTCTCCTCCCCTCTCTCTCTCTTTCTCCTCCCCTCTCTCTCTCTCTTTCTCCTCCCCTCTTTCTCTCTTTTTCCACTCGCACTTCTTACTAGATGCCCCAGTCTGACCATACACACTCCCACTCAGGGCCACGTCATTGATTCCCTGTCCCTCATCCTTCTCTTTGTGTTCCAGTCCTCATGTCAGAGCAGCAGCTGTGTGCTGGCTGCTTGGAGATGTTTTGTCTGCAGTCTGATTCTACAGACTACAGATGTTCTCCATGTTGGAGGAGACAATGGTCTGGTCGGACACTACGGCTGTGGAATGGAGCTGCTTATTATAAAACATGTTTTTCCTGGCAGGGATTATTGTGATGTAAGTCTTCAGGATGGAGAGTGTGTGTGTGTGAGTGTGTGTGTGCGTGTGCTTGTGCATGTGTGTGTGTGGGTGTGAGACCCCATTGCACTAATGGACTAAATTCAGCCTTCTGCTGGGAAAACATGGGGAGTCAGATTAGGCTCCCTGACTGACTCTTCCATGGGGATGAGATTAAGTACTCTGAGGACTGTTGTTCCACAGATCCGGTGCTCTTTTTGGGTCAGTGACAGCAAGGCCTTATATAAAGGCAAAAGATGCTTGGCCATCAGAGTTTTTTTATGGTGAACGATGACCGTTGATGAGTGCTGTATCTCTGATAATGTAGGACATTGAGATATCCTACCGTTTCTGACTATGTTGCTTAACTCATACTATATTCTGAAACATCTTCACCTGTTTGAGTGTTTCACACAGACAGTGCAGTGCAGTACAGTCCAGTAGAGTCTAGTACAGTACAGATATTGCAGTGCAGTACAGTCCAGTACAGTCTAGTACAGTCCAGTAGAGTCTAGTACAGTACAGTACAGTACAGTACAGAGCAGAGCAGTACAGTACAGTACAGTACAGTACAGTACAGTACAGTACAGTACAGAACAGTGCAGTACAGTACAGTACAGAGCAGTACAGTACAGTACAGTACAGTACAGTACAGTACAGTACAATACAGTCCAGTACAGTACAGTACAGTACAATACAGTACAATACAGTCCAGTCCAGTGCAGTACAGTCCAGTACAGTCCAGTACAGAACCAGTACAGAATAGTGCAGTAGAATACAATCCACTACAGTACAGGACAGGACAGTACAGTATATTACAAGGCAGTGCAGTGCAGTCCAGTCCAGTACAGAACAGAACAGTGCAGTACAGTGCAGTCCAGTACAGGACAGTACAGCACAGTCCAGTACAGAGCAGTGCAGTACAGTGCAGAACAGTATAGTCCAGTACAGAGCAGTGCAGAGCATTACAGCACATAGCAGTGCAGCTCAGTAAAATACCGTACAGTACAGTACCGTGCAGAGCAGTACAGAGCAGTACAGAACAGTGCAGTACAGTACAGTCTAGTACAAGTCAGTACAGTGCAGTACAGACCAGTGCAGTACAGTACAGAGCAGTGCAGTACACTCAGTAAAATACAGTCAAGTACAGGACAGTACAGTACAGTACAGTGCAGCACAGTACAGTACAGTACAGTACAGTACAGTGCGGTACATAACAGGGCAGTAAAGTGCAGCACAGTGCAGTACCGTACAGTCCAGTCCAGTGCAGTGCAGCTCAGTAAAATACAGTACAGTACAGTGCAGCTCAGTACAGTGCAGCAACATACAGTGCAGCAACATACAGTGCAGTACAGTGCAGCTCAGTACAGTACAGTACAGTGCAGTGAATTGCAGTACAGTGCAGTACAGTGCAGCTCAGTACAGCACAGCAAAGCGCAGTACATTACAGTGCAGTACGGGGCAGTACCTTACAGTGCAGTACAGTGCAGTACAGAACAATGCAGTGCAGCTCAGTACAGTACAGTGCAGCTCAGTACAGTGCAGTACAGAACAGTGCAGTGTAGTACAGAAAAGTCCAGGGCAGTACAGTGCAGTGTAGTGCATAACAGTGCAGTGCAGTACAGTACCGTGCAGCTCAGTACAGTGCCGTGCAGTTTAGTACAGTGCAGTACAGAACAGTGCAGTGCAGTGCAGTGCAGTGCAGTACAGTCCAGTACAGTACAGTACAGTATAGTATAGTACAGAACAGTCCAGTCCAGTCCAGTGCAGTACAGTACAGTACAGTATAGTACAGAACAGTCCAGTCCAGTGCAGTACCGTGCAGTACAGAACAGTGCCGTGCAGCTCAGCTCAGTACACTCCCATCACTGGACCTATAGGGTCTAGAAACAACCTCCCATCACTGGACCTATAGGGTCTAGAAACAACCTCCCATCACTGGACCTATAGGGTCTAGAAACAACCTCCCATCACTGGACCTATAGGGTCTAGAAACAATCTCCCATCACTGGACCTATAGGGTCTAGAAACAATCTCCCATCAATGGACCTACAGGGTCTAGAAACAACCTCCAATCACTGGACCTATAGGGTCTAGAAACAACCTCCCATCACTGGACCTATAGGGTCTAGAAACAACCTCCCATCACTGGACCTATAGGGTCTAGAAACAATCTCCCATCACTGGACCTATAGGGTCTAGAAACAACCTCCCATCACTGGACCTATAGGGTCTAGAAACAATCTCCCATCACTGGACCTATAGGGTCTAGAAACAACCTCCCATCACTGGACCTATAGGGTCTAGAAACAACCTCCCATCACTGGACCTATAGGGTCTAGAAACAATCTCCCATCACTGGACCTATAGGGTCTAGAAACAACCTCCCATCACTGGACCTACAGTGTCTAGAAACAACCTCCAATCACTGGACCTATAGGGTCTAGAAACAACCTCCCATCACTGGACCTACAGGGTCTAGAAACAACCTCCAATCACTGGACCTACAGGGTCTAGAAACAACCTCCCATCACTGGACCTATAGGGTCTAGAAACAATCTCCCATCAATGGACCTACAGGGTCTAGAAACAACCTCCCATCACTGGACCTATAGGGTCTAGAAACAACCTCCCATCACTGGACCTATAGGGTCTAGAAACAACCTCCCATCACTGGACCTATAGGGTCTAGAAACAACCTCCCATCACTGGACCTATAGGGTCTAGAAACAATCTCCCATCAATGGACCTACAGGGTCTAGAAGCAATCTCCCATCACTGGACCTATAGAGTCTAGAAACAACCTCCCATCACTGGACCTATAGAGTCTAGAAACAACCTCCAATCACTGGACCTATAGGGTCTAGAAACAATCTCCCATCACTGGACCTATAGGGTCTAGAAACAACCTCCCATCACTGGACCTATAGAGTCTAGAAACAATCTCCCATCACTGGACCTATAGAGTCTAGAAACAACCTCCCATCACTGGACCTATAGAGTCTAGAAACAATCTCCCATCACTGGACCTATAGAGTCTAGAAACAACCTCCAATCACTGGACCTATAGGGTCTAGAAACAACCTCCCATCACTGGACCTATAGAGTCTAGAAACAACCTCCCATCACTGGACCTATAGAGTCTAGAAACAACCTCCCATCACTGGACCTATAGAGTCTAGAAACAATCTCCCATCACTGGACCTATAGAGTCTAGAAACAACCTCCAATCACTGGACCTATAGGGTCTAGAAACAATCTCCCATCACTGGACCTATAGAGTCTAGAAACAACCTCCAATCACTGGACCTATAGAGTCTAGAAACAACCTCCCATCACTGGACCTATAGAGTCTAGAAACAATCTCCCATCACTGGACCTATAGAGTCTAGAAACAACCTCCAATCACTGGACCTATAGGGTCTAGAAACAATCTCCCATCACTGGACCTATAGAGTCTAGAAACAACCTCCAATCACTGGACCTATAGAGTCTAGAAGCAACCTCTGTCTCCTCAATGTCGTCTCTTTCCATGAAACACTGTAATTTCTTCTCCATCTGCCCCCACTATCAATTAACTCCTCCGTCATGCGTGACAACCTCTTTCTTTCTTTCTTTCTTTCTCACTTTCACTCTATTTCGGTCACTCTCTTTCTATCCATTTCACACTTTTTCCATTCTCTCTATAATATCCACTCTCTCATTTTCTCTATTTCTCCTGTTATTTATTTGTTCATTTCACTCTCTCTCTGTCTCTCTCTCTCTCTCTCTCTCTCTCTCTCTCTCTCTCTCTCTCTCTCTCTCTCTCTCTCCCTCTCTCTCTGTCTCTCTGTCTCTCTCTCTCTCTCCCTCCCTCTCTCTCTCTCTCTCTCTCCCTCTCTCTCTCTCTGTCTCTCTGTCTCTCTCTCTCTCTCCTCTCCCTCTCTCTCTCTCTCTCTCTCTCTCTCTCTCTCTCTCTCTCTCTCTCTCTCTCTCTCTCTCTCTCTCTCTCTCTCTCTCTCTCTCTCTCTCTCTCTCTCTCTCTGTCTCTCTCTCTCTCTCTCTCCCTCCCTCTCCCTCTCTCTCTCTGTCTCTCTGTCTCTCTCTCTCCCTCCCTCTCTCTCTCTCTCTCTCCCTCTCTCTCCTCTCTCTCCTCTCTCTGTCTCTCTCAATTCAATTCAATTCAATGTGCTTTATTGGCATGACGTAACAATGTACATATTGCCAAAGCTTACTTTAGATATTTATAACATGAAATAATGAAACAATATGAAATAATGAAACAATATGAAATAATAAGAATCAAAATTGTCAACGGGACAACAGTAACAACAATAACCAAGGATCATAACAACCAACACACTGAACAATAACAATAAGCATAGAGGATATGTGCAGGTTGATTGGTCTGTCAGACACTGTCCCTCATCTTATGGCAGGCAGCAATGTAGTGCGCTGCCAACCCACAGCTCTCTGCGTCCTCGCCCAAGAGGACGGGTAGCCTATTCTCATCAGAGAGGTCTTTGAAACCTTGAAGGAGGGTTTCAAATTTGGGGAAATGACACTAATTGTTTGTTTTTTAAAAAACATTTTGTCAGGAAATGCAGCTCTGTCTCAGGTTCCCTCTCTCTCTCAATTCAATTCAATTCAAGGGGCTTTATTGGCATGGGAAACATGTGTTAACATTGCCAAAGCAAGTGAGGTAGATAATATACAAAAGTGAAATAAACAATAAAAATTAACAGTAAACATTACACATACAGAAGTTTCAAAACAAAGACATTACAAATGTCATATTATATATATACAGTGTTGTAACAATGTATAAATGGTTAAAGTACACAAGTGAAAATAAATAAGCATAAATATGGGTTGTATTTACAATGGTGTTTGTTCTTCACTGGTTGCCTTTTTCTCATGGCAACAGGTCACAAATCTTGCTGCTGTGATGGAACACTGTGGAATTTCACCCAGTAGATATGGGAGTTTATCAAAATTAGATTTGTTTTCTAATTCTTTGTGGATCTGTGTAATCTGAGGGAAATATGTCTCTCTAATATGGTCATACATTGGGCAGGAGGTTAGGAAGAGCAGCTCAGTTTCCACCTCATTTTGTGGGCAGTGAGCACATGTCTGCCTACGGCGGCCTTTCTCAATAGCAAGGCTATGCTCACTGAGTCTGTACATAGTCAAAGCTTGGGTCAGTCACAGTGGTCAGGTATTATGCCACTGTGTACTCTCTGTTTAGGGCCAAATAGCATTCTAGTTT
>NC_068433.1:11583633-11623633 GCF_023373465.1 Oncorhynchus keta
TCTCTCTCTCTCTCTCTCTCTCTCTCTCTCTCTCTCTCTCTCTCTCTCTCTCTCTCTCTCTGTCTCTCTCTCTCTGTCTCTCTCTCACACACTTTCTCTCCCTCTCTCACTTTATCTCGCTCTTTCTCGCTCTCTCTCTCTCTCAATTCAATGTAATTCAATTCAAGGGGCTTTATTGGCATGGGAAACGTGTTAACATTGACAAAGCAAGTGAGGTAGATCATAACTCTTCTTATCAGGATTTTTGTTATAATCTTCATCAAAAAACAGTCTAAACATCAAAACAAGAAAAAAGCTAATGGCCTCATCCAACATAGGCTCCTCGTAAGTGAATGAGCAGGGTCCATCTACTTGGTCTGGGAACATGTATTCATCATTCCACTGGTCAGATCTCGGGATCGGTCCATATCGCACTAGCTGTTGTCTCATCGATTTCTCCTGGAAAAGAGAACCTTTCTAACAACATCTGCACAAAACTAACACAAAACTAACACAGTCACACAGGTGAAGGTTGCCCAATACACAGTGATCATGGCATTTATTAATTTCCCAAACACACTATCAAACCAATTTGTTAGAGCATTATCTACCCCAGAGTTCTCTGCCAGGGCCTTGGTCACTGATCCGTCTGGAGCTGTGTTATCGGGGATGAAAGTACAACATTCTGCTCCGAACCTCATACACCCCCCAACCCTTTTCAGCCAGTAACATATTCAAGGCTGTTCTATTCTGACATCCCATCAACCTAGTTGCAGCTGTTATCACAAGAAGATGCCTGATTCCAATCCAGAACTCATCAGGTAACCCCCTTGGAACTCTGATGCTATCAATGTAAACTCTAGGGTCAAAAGATCATGGCGGAGCCCTCCTTCTCTCTCTTCTACCTGGCTCTGGGTAAGGGTGAAAGGCATGCCTAACTGCACAAGTGCACAAGTACCTGTCCAATTGGTAGACAGGTTAGGCCACAGTCTCACACCTCCACAAACCACCAGACATCCACTCTAGGCCTTTTCATCTGCCAGTCAAGTCCCTCATTGTCTTGTCGGTTGTAACATTCTCTGTCCTATTGCATGTTCTTACTTCCCCTACGTCCCATCCGTGTGTGATGTAGCGAGCCATACAATAATAATGTCCTTACTTCCCCTATGTCCCATCCGTGTGTGATGTAGCGAGCCATACAATAATAATGTCCTTACTTCCCCTATGTCCCATCCGTGTGTGATGTAGCGAGCCATACAATAATAATGTCCTTACTTCCCCTATGTCCCATCTGTGTGTGATGTAGCGAGCCATACAATAATAATGTCCTTACTTCCCCTATGTCCCATCCGTGTGTGATGTATCGAGCCATACAATAATAATGTCCTTACTTCCCCTATGTCCCATCCGTGTGTGATGTATCGAGCCATACAATAATAATGTCCTTACTTCCCTATGTCCCATCCGTGTGTGATGTAGCGAGCCATACAATAATAATGTCCTTACTTCCCCTATGTCCCATCTGTGTGTGATGTAGCGAGCCATACAATAATAATGTCCTTACTTCCCTATGTCCCATCCGTGTGTGATGTCGAGCCATACAATAATAATGTCCTTACTTCCCCTATGTCCCATCCGTGTGTGATGAAGCCATACAATAATAATGTCCTTACTTCCCCTATGTCCCATCCGTGTGTGATGTAGCGAGCCATACAATAATAATGTCCTTACTTCCCCTATGTCCCATCCGTGTGTGATGTATCGAGCCATACAATAATAATGTCCTTACTTCCCTATGTCCCATCTGTGTGTGATGTAGCGAGCCATACAATAATAATGTCCTTACTTCCCCTATGTCCCATCCGTGTGTGATGTAGCGAGCCATACAATAATAATGTCCTTACTTCCCCTATGTCCCATCTGTGTGTGATGTAGCGAGCCATACAATAATAATGTCCTTACTTCCCCTATGTCCCATCTGTGTGTGATGTAGCGAGCCATACAATAATAATGTCCTTACTTCCCCTACGTCCCATCCGTGTGTGATGTATCGAGCCATACAATAATAATGTCCTTACTTCCCCTATGTCCCATCTGTGTGTGATGTATCGAGCCATACAATAATAATGTCCTTACTTCCCCTATGTACCATCCGTGTGTGATGTAGCGAGCCATACAATAATAATGTCCTTACTTCCCTATGTCCCATCCGTGTGTGATGTATCGAGCCATACAATAATAATGTCCGTACTTCCCCTGCGTCCCATCCGTGTGTGATGTAGCGAGCATACAATAATAATGTCCTTACTTCCCCTACGTCCCATCCGTGTGTGATGTATCGAGCCATACAATAATAATGTCCTTACTTCCCCTATGTCCCATCTGTGTGTGATGTAGCGAGCCATACAATAATAATGTCCTTACTTCCCCTACGTCCCATCCGTGTGTGATGTATCGAGCCATACAATAATAATGTCCTTACTTCCCCTATGTCCCATCTGTGTGTGATGTAGCGAGCCATACAATAATAATGTCCTTACTTCCCCTATGTCCCATCCGTGTGTGATGTAGCGAGCCATACAATAATAATGTCCTTACTTCCCCTATGTCCCATCTGTGTGTGATGTAGCGAGCCATACAATAATAATGTCCTTACTTCCCCTATGTCCCATCCGTGTGTGATGTATCGAGCCATACAATAATAATGTCCTTACTTCCCCTACGTCCCATCCGTGTGTGATGTAGCGAGCCATACAATAATAATGTCCTTACTTCCCCTATGTCCCATCCGTGTGTGATGTATCGAGCCATACAATAATAATGTCCTTACTTCCCCTACGTCCCATCCGTGTGTGATGTAGCGAGCCATACAATAATAATGTCCTTACTTCCCCTACGTCCCATCCGTGTGTGATGTAGCGAGCCATACAATAATAATGTCCTTACTTCCCCTACGTCCCATCCGTGTGTGATGTATCGAGCCATACAATAATAATGTCCTCCTGTAACTGTGAAAGGGGGAAGTCTGGATGTCCTGGGCACATGGGGATATAGATAATGCAGATCAATACAACTGTCACTGTCTAGCTTCCCTGGCTCCATGAACAGCTTTACCATACAGGCCAATCCCCTGGGTGAATCAATTCCATCAAATGGAAAGGGAATGGTTGTCAACTGAGGTTTTGCTGTGGCGCGGGCATAACATTCTTCTTTTGCTACTGATCTGGCTGCATACTGAATCCATTCTAACCATAGGTTAGAATCCCCATAACCCATTTCCACCTCAATCACTTCCTTAAGATCTTTCGTCTGCACTATCCGCACCGGCCCTTGGCTCTGGACGACTCCACGATCAGTATGTGCTTTGTCAGGGGCTCTGCTTGTATTCTGGCTGACTATAGAGCTATCACCTGCCCTAACCTCTTCTACCCCCGGAATGGCACTAGGGTGTCAACTGAAACCTTTACCTTCACTACACTCCCTGTTTATCCAGATCAAGTGATCTCTTATGCTTGGTTAATACAAAATCCTCATCGTCTAACTATGGGTCAAGTTACCACCTTCTGCATTCTCGGATGGGTCATGGTGTATTTGGGAATATTGCTCCCACAATAAGACAGCTCAGACCAATCAGCACTCCTGTAAAGCTCCAATGCCGCCCAGAGAACATATCATGAGCCAGAGGCCAACCCACACTTTCACTTCTATGAACGCACACAGGGAGGAAAGGTCGGGTTTAGGGAATCTTCGTTATAGAGTTAACCCCCGAACCTTGTTGTTTTCCGTTTTACTCCTAATTCTGCGATTGTTCGACAGTGTCAGTGAATTATCAAAATAGAAGCCACTTCCTGGTTAGATTTTTCTCAGGGTTTCACCTTTTTCTCAGGGTTTCACCTTTCACACTTTAGAGTGTTTTCTATCCTAAACTGTCAATTATATGCATATTCTAACATCTGGTCCTGAGAAATAGGCAGTTTACTTTGGGAATGTTATTTTTCCAAAAATAAATATTTTTATTTTGAAATATGTTTTGCAATATTGCACTTGTGATTTCATGAATATGAATATTTTCTTGTAATATTATTTGACTGTGGCGCTATACTATTCAGCGTTGCTGATGACAATTATCCCGGATCTGGTATGGGTGGTTCAGAGAGGTTAAGGCCTCCTTTATGCTTGTCTACAATTTCCCCAATAGTTACGGACAGATGCTCTGACTCAACCCGTTCTCTCTGTTCACAGTCTCGGTGATCATGGTCTACTTTATTGCGGTGTTTACCCGGAGTCTCACAATCTCTAGCAAAATGACCCGGATCGTTACAGTTAAAGCATCTATCTCCCCCTTTCTTTTGACTGACTCTATCCACTTTTCTCCACTTTTTTCCTTTCTCTACCTCTATTATCCCTCCCTCGGCTCCAGCAGGCTCCACATATGGGGGTGGTGGTTGTGCGGGTAGCACCTGCTGCCGTATCCTCACCACCACTATTTCATCAACAGGATTATCTCTCCACGCCCGATCAGCCAGAGAGGGATACAATTGAGTTTTTTTTGTTCCTGGCAACCTACATCTTCTTTCCCTGGTATTTCCCTTTTCTTTTCTCCCCCTGATCTCTTCCTCGCTTCGGCGATGTCGAGCCCTTCTGTCCGTCGCTTCTCTACCTTGTCCCCACAAACCCTATTTATTTGTTTAATCATTGATTCCAGTTTTTCTTTATTTAAACGTCCGTCAAATTCATACTTCTTTCACCACTTTAAACCGAAATAGACATTTATTTGATCCTTTTGCTCCATATAGCGCTCATCTCCCGTTAATTCCAGGACCTCTTTTGAGGATTTACTACCCATGTTTGATAAATCCTTGCCGTCACTAGTAGCTATGGTATTTATCACTATCTATGTGTAATATTTCTATGATCTATGTATGTGCTGTTTACCTAGCTACTATAGTTGCTCTTCTGCCTGACTATGTGTGTGTCTCTTTAATGCTCACAATCTATGTATATCTCTTTAACCAATGTGCATCTATAGTTCTGGTCTAGGGTATATTTACACAGTCTATGTGTATGTGACATTTGATGTGTGTTTCTCCTTTCTGGAAACTTTATCTATAGAGTTGAATGTCGATCGGACATTAGGTCTCACCCGGACAACTATGAGCTTTTACCCAGGGGTAGTAAATCCCTAGTTAACCTCTTATTTCATGTTGCGTCATAGGACTTTTAAAGTTAATATCTCGTATCTCACTCCACTATATTAGGCTTCCCTCTACTCCTGTTTGGACAGTTAGTTATTGTTTGTACAAGATGAACGTCCTATCTAACAACACTCATTTAGTATCCCTTCTTAATCTCGGGCGAACGGGCCTCTGTTATTAAGTTTAGTTTTATTTGTGGTAGCGCACCTTACCTCAGGTCATCGCGGACCTGCTTTCCTATCGATTTTGGTTAAACTATAAGGTAGAACCCCTTTGTGAATCTGTTTGGAATAACAAAGCTTCTATTGTTGATCAATTCTGAACATTTTAGAACAACAAATCGAAGATATCTTAAATCATTCCCCCCAAAATTGTAAGTAAAGATTTACTGACCTTTCTTGTAGACTGGGAAAAGCAATGTAGGTTGTATCCCGTCACCGTCTCTGCCGATCTTAGGTATATACCGGTTCCCGGTTCGAAGGAACAATTGCTAAGAGAATTAAGTTCTCAGGGTTCATAAACCAAATTGAATTGATTACTCAGCCTGATACCCAGAATTTGTAGGAAACTGGTTGGAATGAATCAAACGCAGGCCCAGCTACAATTGTCAGGAATGTTTATTTAGAGAGCTCTGCCTATCATTTCCGGTACATTGGTCTATATACCTCACATTTCGTCATAAATGTCCCTTCTCCTCTCAGATACAATGTCAACATAGTTCACAAGTCTTCTCGTACTCACAAATTGTCTGCCACCTGTTAAACAATCTACTACAAGCCCAAGGTCTCTCCCCTCCCTGGGTGGGGACATAATGTCCTGTAAGGAACACAGTATTCCAGCCGGTCTGACGATAGCTCCATTTGTTTCTAACAAGGTACAGAAAGTCCTTGTTCTAATTCTTGACTAAAACTACACGCATTAGATTTAGTGTTATGATTCTAATAAGATTCATACAATCATACAGTGACAGGGTAGTATTTGGTTAGTTATCGTACTACATTAAATGTATACATCATTTAGTCATTATTCATAAAAAATATAACATAACAGCATAACAGCATCGCGATTTTAGGCTTGGGTGTGGCTGCTTGGCCAAGGAAACCCATTTTATGAAGCTCCAGACGAAACATTATTGTGCTGACGTTGCTTCCAGAGGCAGTTTGGAACTTGGTAGTAACGGAGGATAGACTATTTTTACTCGCAACACGCTCGGCGGTCCCGTTCTGTGAGTTTGTGTGGCCTACCACTTTGCTCCTAGACATTTCCACTTAAGTGATAATGCCCTAGAAGCTTGTGTTTGGAGGATATCTGATTGGCACTATCATTGGCATGTGTGTTGTTATCCTCCGAACACCACCTTCGAGGGCATTTTTACTTTTATACAACAGGTTACCAACATATTCAAAGAATGATTTACATATTTTAATTAAAAAGGTTTTTTGATTAATATATTCATACTTTTTCATCCTTCCACAAGATATAGTCCCGACCCAAATCTAGGGTTGCTACCCAAGCCAGCTGGTCGTTCGTTCTATCATTTTGGTTGCCAGAGACGCGATCCAGTCGTTAAGCCTCTTTGTTCCGTATCTATGGACGTGACACAGTTGTTGGTTCTAAATGTTCCTTTGCCATACTGGCTGGCAACGTTCTTATCCCTTCGCTAGCAAGCCAACTACGGCTAATTTACAGTCACGTCAAAAAGTGCAGCCTGAAAAGTAGCTGCATTTGCATTTGTTTAAGCTGTTTTCTAGTGACATTTTTTGGATACATCCATAACAATGAGCTAATGAGGTGCGATTTCACCTGGCATAGATAATGTGCTCACTCGTCAGGACATTGTTGTTCAGAGGATCTAGCCAACAACTCAAACACAATCACTTCAATCTGAAGCTGGAAAGACGGCAAACTAGCTGCACTTCTTTTCATTTGACCTGTTTTCTATTGATATTTCTTTGTATATATAGTACATAAAAATTATGCTGATTCATGATATTTGTAAGTGTGTGTTCCGAGCGAATGAATCTCCCTGGTGGATCAGACGGGCATGATTACTTTTATCCCACAGCTCGTTAGAGAATGGACCTTTGAGCCACATGTGAGGGAACAAATCGGCCGCAGTTCATGCTCAGTAATCTCTCTCTCTCTCTCTCTCTCTCTCTCTCTCTCTCTCTCTCTCTCTCTCTCTCTCTCTCTCTCTCTCTCTCTCTCTCCGCCAACCTCTCTCTCTCTCTCTCTCTCTCTCTCTCTCTCTCTCTCTCTCTCTCTCTCTCTAACATACATTCACACGCTCAGCAGAATACACACCTGAATATACACACACAGCATCTGAAGACAGTAGCTCCTCCCTGTGCTTATAGACATGCTGGGTCTCTGTGGTGTGTCTCCATGTGTCTCAGTGTGTGGGGAGATGAGTATGTGAATCCCAGCGCTGCTCTCTGTCACTGTTGATAAGTGGTAATTGAATTCTGTGGGCTGAGCCGGGCTGAGCCGGGCTGGGCAAGGCAGGCAGGACGTTGCATGAGAGGGCCTCATCAGTCCGGCACCTTTAATTGCGGCTGGCAGGAGCAGACTGGAGACCCATGTAGGCCATAGTCTCTCCCTCTAACTTCTCGATCTCTCTCTCTCTCTCCATCTCTCTCTATCTCCCTCTCTCTCACTCACTCACTCTCTCTCTCTCACTCACTCTCTCACTCTCTCACTCTCTCACTCTCTCTCTCCCTCTCCCTCTCTCTCCCCCTCTCTCGCTCTCTCTCTATCTCCCTCTCTCTATCTCCCCCTCTATCTCCCCCTCGCTCTCTCTCTCTCTATCTCACAAAGCGCGTCCACTATAACGTGACGAAATGTCCAAAAGTTCCGTATCAGTCAGAAGAAATATGTCAAACGATGTACTGAATCAATCTTTAGAATGTTGTTTACATATATCTTGAATAACGTTACAACTGGAGAATTAGAATGACTTCAAATGAGCGGTGGAACGCAGGTGCTTCCCCTGTGAACGCGCATAGTGAATGCATGGTCAACTCGTGGCAGTGGTGACTATTTCCTGTGTCATCCGACCCCCCTTCACATTAGAGTCATCAGACACATTAGAGTCATCAGACAAAATTCTATTGACTGTTGACATCTAGTGGAGGGCGTAGGAAGTGAAAACTCATCCATATCTCGCTGTAATTTCAATGAAGATCTGCCACCCCCAGAAGAAAAACAGGAAGTGGAATTTCTCAGATTTTTGCCTGCTATATGAGTTCTATTATACTCACAGACATAATTCAAACAGTTTTAGAAACTTCAGAGTGTTTTCTATCCAATACTAATAATAATATACATATATTAGCAACTGAGACTGAGGAGCTGGCGGTTTACAATGAGCTCCTTTTCATCCAAGCTACTCAATACTGCCCCTGCAGCCTTAAAAAGTTAACAAACAATAGTTTTAGCAAGTTGGTTAGGACATCTACTTTTTGCATGACACAAGTAATTTTGTTTTGTTTACAGAGATTATTTACAGAGATTATTTCCCTTATAATTCGCTGTATAACAATTTCAGTGGGTCAGAAGTTTACTTACACTACGTTGACTGTGTTTTTAAACAGCTTGGAAAATTATTGATAATGATGTCATGGCTTTAGAAGCTTTTGATAGGCTAATTGACATCATTTGAACTAATTGGAGGTGTACCTGCGGATGTATTTCAAGGCCTACCTTCAAACTCAGTGCCTCTTTGCTTTACATCATGGGAAAATAAAAAGAAATCAGCCAAGACCTCAGAAAAAAATTGTAGACCTCTACAAGTCTGGTTCATCCTTGGGAGCAATTTCCAAACGGCTGAGGGTATCACGTTCATCTGTACAAACAATAGTATGCAGGTTTAACCTCTAGTTACTCCCCATCCCGCATGCGAGAGCGTAATCATCGACTGACACTAATTAGCAATCACAAATTAATTATATTGAGACACAGCTTAGCCTTTTGTTAATCACCCTGTCATCTCAGATTTTCAAAATATGCTTTACAGCCAAAGCTAGACAAGCATTTGTGTAAGTTTATCGATAGCCTAGCATAGCATTTTGTCCAGCTAGCAGCAGGTAACTTGGTCACGGAAATCAGAAAAGCAATCAAATTAAATCGTTTACCTTTGATGAGCTTCGGATGTTTTCACTCACGAGACTCCCAGTTAGATAACAAATGTTCATTTTTTCCAAAAATATAATTTTTGTAGGCAAAATAGCTCTGTTTGTTCTTCACGTTTGGCTGAGAAATCGCCCGGAAATTGCAGTCACGAAAACGCAGAAAAATATTCCAAATTAGCACCATAATATCGACAGAAACATGGCAAACTTTGTTTATAATCAATCCTCAAGGTGTTTTTCAAATATCTATTCGATAATATATCCACCGGGACAATTAGTTTTTCAGTAGGACCGATTGGAATAATGGCTTCCTCTGTATTTTATGCGAGAGTCACTCTGGGAGCCAGCAGGTGACCACTTGCGCAATGTAGCCGCTTACGGGTATTCTTCAACATAAATGCGTAAAACGACGTCACAATGCTGTAGACACCTTCGGAAATATGGAGAAAGAGTAATCTGGTTGATAGCCCATTCACAGCTCAATAGGGACGCATTGGAACGCAGCGCTTTCAAAACATGAGGCACTTCCGGATTGGATTTTTCTCAGGCTTTCGCCTGCAACATCAGTTCTGTTATACTCACAGACAATATTTTGACAGTTTTGGAAACTTTATAGTGTTTTCTATCCTAAGCGGTCAATTATATGCATATTCTAGCATCTTGTCCTGACAAAATATCCCGTTTACTTTTCCAAAAATGAAAATACTGCCACCTAGTCACAAAAGGATAAACATCATGGGACCACGCAGCCAACATACCGCTCAGGAAGGAGATGCGTTCTGTCTCCTAGAGATGAACATGCAAATCAATCCCAGAACAACAGCAAAGGACCTTGTGAAGAGGTACAGGTACAAAACTTATCTATATCCACAGTAAAACGAGTCCTATATCGACATAACCTGAAAGGCCGCCCAGCAAGGAAGAAGCCACTGCTCCAAAACCACCATAAAAAAGCCAGACTACGGTTTGCAACTGCACATGAGGATAAAGATCACACTTTTTGGAGAAATGTCCTTTAGTCTGATGAAACAAAAATAGAACTGTTGGCCATAATGACCATTGTTATGTTTGGAGGAAAAAGGGGGAGGTTTGCAAGCCAGAAGAACATCATCCCAACTGTGAAGCACAGGGGTGGCAGCATCATGTTGTGCCTTGCTGCAGGAGGGACTGGTGCACTTGGTACAAAATAGATGGCATCATGAGGCGGGAAAATTATGTGGATATATTGAAACAACCTCTCAAGACATCAGCCAGGAAGTTAAAGCTTGGTCGCAAATGGATCTACCAAATGAACAATGACCCCAAGCATACTTCCAAAGTGGTGGCAAAATAGCTTAAGGACAACAAAGTCAAGATATTGGAGTGGCCATCACAAAGCCCTGACCTCAATCCCATAGAACATTTGTGGGCAGATCTGAAAAAGTGTGTGAAAGCAAGGAGGCCTACAAACATGACTCAGTTACACAAGCTCTGTCAGGAGGAATGGGCCAAAATTTACCCAACTTATTGTGGGAAGCTTGTGGAAGGCTACCCGAAATGTTTGACCCAAGTTAAACAGTTTAAAGGCAATGCTACCAAATACTAATTGAATGTATGTAAACTTCTGACCCACTGGGAATGTGATGAAAGAAATACAAGGTGAAATACATAATTCTCTCTATTATTATTCTGACATTTCACATTCTTAAAATAAAGTTGTGATAATAATATAATAATAATAATAATCCTACCTGGACTAAGATAGTTAGGATGTCGGGAATTGTGAAAAACTGAGTTTAAATGTATTTGGCTAAGGTGTATGTAAACTTCCGTCCTCAACTGTACATTTTGCATTCTTATTACAGAAAGTTAGTTTAGTTAGTCTCAGTGTATTAAGTGTTTTATGGTTGAAAACCTGCTGAAGAGATGTCAATTAGGGGTCTATGAAGAAATTACCCAGGTGGATCTACGTAATCACAAGGTGTCCACGTTTTTCAAAACGTCTATGGGTGAAGTCAAAGTAAACATCAGTTATTGACTTTTAAGCTGAAACACTGTTACCTAACTGAAACCAAAAACACTCTTTTCGGACTGGGGGTTTCACATCTTGTTAAATTAAGGGTTAAGGGTTGGGATAAGTTTGAAATAGGGTTAAGTTTAGGAATGAATTCAGAGTGGTTAAGGGTTTAAGTTAGGGAAAGACTTAAAACAGAAAACAAAAACAATTGCCTAGCACTGGGATTGAGCACTCAACCCTCGGCAGCAGAGATCAGCGTTTATCCTGGCATGCTCCAGTCTACTTGAAGGTAACAGCTTTTACCCTGGCATGCCACCAGCCAACCTGAAGGTAACAGCGCTCACCGTTGCCCCTAGTGGTCCTTTTTGAAGGCAATTCTAGATTTTCTGGGACCTGGATGGATGTCTTACTTTGACTTCAAACTAGATCGATCTCCCTATGATTACAACATTACACAGTCAGACAGACAGACAGACAGACAGACAGACAGACAGACAGACAGACAGACAGACAGACAGACAGACAGACAGACAGACACACACACACACACACACACACACACACACACACACACACACACACACACACACACACACACACACACACACACTAGGCGGTGCAGGGAGAGACACACACACACACACCAGGCAGTGCAGGGAGAGAGACAGACAGACACACACCAGGTGGTGCAGGGAGAGAGACAGACACACACACACACCAGGCGGTGCAGGGAGAGACAGACAGACACACACACACACACACACACACACACACACACACACACACACACACACACACACACACACACACACACACACACACACACACACACACACACCAGGCGGTGCAGGGAGAGAGACAGACAGACACACACCAGGCGGTGCAGGGAGAGAGACAGACACACACACACACCAGGCGGTGCAGGGAGAGAGACAGACAGACAGACACACACACACACCAGGCGGTGCAGGGAGAGAGACAGACAGACACACACCAGGCGGTGCAGGGAGAGAGACAGACAGACACATACACACCCGGCGGTGCAGGGAGAGAGACAGACAGACAGACACACCAGGCATTGTAGGGAGACACAGACACACCAGGCGGTGCAGGGAGAGACAGACACACTAGGCGGTGCAGGGAGAGAGACAGACAGACAGACAGACAGACACACACACACACACACCAGGCGGTGCATGGAGAGATCCTCACAGATGAAAACTCTCATACTGTGACTCACTGTGATTATTAAGTCTAAAGTCATTCCTCAGAGGTCCCTCTCTCTCTCTCCTTACTCTCTCTCATTTTCCTCCATGACTCGTTCTCTCTTCCCCTCTCTCGTGCCCGTTCTATCTCTCTCTCGTTCTCTGGTAACTGGAAAGAGAGAGAGAAATGCCAGAGTGTGATTGAACAACACCTTCATGTTCTAATGGGAAGCTTAGCCTCTGACTGTGAGAGAGAGAGGCACAACTATGACAACATAACCAACAAAAATGGGTCACAACTCCTGCAGCTCTGCAGAGCCGGGTCGTGTCCTGCCAGTCGCCACTAGTGTAGTACAAATGCACTTGCCTCTGGAAACTAATATCCATAATGCACGGGGCTATGGTTAATGCATTAAGGGATGTAGCTGTGGGTAGTTGGTCCTTCCTGACACCTCTGACACAGTGTACTACTCTCTGTCGGGGCTGTCACTCCTTTCTCTGGTGTAATGGATATTATCTATCACCCAGTCCTCTCCCTGGATGGCTAGCATACTGTGGTGTATGTGCTGGGGTGAGGTGTGTGTGTGGTGTAGTGCGTGTGCTGGGGTGAGGTGAGGTGTGTGTGTGGGTGCATGGTGTGCACACATAGGTGTGGGTGCATGACTAGGGTTGCAAAATCCAGGGACCTTTCAATAAATTCCGGATGTCCATCTTATTCCGTCCTGACTCCGGGAATGCAGCAACCGGGATTTCAGGAAAACCAGGGAATTTATTGAAAGGTCATGGAATTTTGCCACCCTATGCGTGACCGTTTGTGTGTGTGTGTCTGTGTGTGTGTGTCTGTGTGTGTGGTGTGTGGTGTGTGGTGTGTGGTGTGTGGTGTGTGTGTGTGTGTGTGTGTGTGTGTGTGTGTGTGTGTGTGTGTGTGTGTGTGTGTGTGTGTGTGTGTGTGTGTGTGTGTGCGCGCGTGCGTGCGTGCGTGCGTGTGTGTGTGTGACACTTTCCTGTGAACATAATTATTTTTCTTTAGTTCTCAATTTATGAATTTGATTTGTAGACTTTTTCACAATGCTGAGTACTTTCTCATAGCTAGTCCTGGGAAGAGTTTAATAATGTTATGTCAATATAATCTTAATCTCCCAGGCAATCCTGACAATATGACTCTCTGGTTTATACAGAGCATGCTCACCACTCCCTTATTGCACAGTTCCTGCTCTCACTGAAAGTCAACACTGTCAACTTGCATATGTGGGTGTAATTGTGCTGCAGCTACATTCAGAAAATGGCAACCGTGAAATACTTACCAACGTGTGTTTCTCCTCAGACGGACAGGAGTGTCCTAAGACTTTTACAAACAAAACTCAACTAGAAATCTGTGTTCTATCCAAAGTGATAAACATTACTATGGTGCGCTGGCTTCAGTTTACAGTCAGGTGGAGATGGAGAATTTTTGCATGTTTGCTACTATGTGATTGGCTGACCGGGGACAGTAGGTGTATGGTTCTCTGTGCTGGCTGAAAGAGAGTCTTCCATTGATTGCTGGTACAGAATAGACATACACAGATCCATAGATTGGCCTGCAATGGATTACCTCTGTGATAAAGGTGTGTGTGTGTGTGTGTGTGTGTGTGTGTGTGTGTGTGTGTGTGTGTGTGTGTGTGTGTGTGTGTGTGTGTGTGTGTGTGTGTGTGTGTGTGTGTGTGTGTGTGTGTGTGTGTGTGTGTGTGTGTGTGTGTGTGTGTGTGTGTGTGTGTGTGTGTGTGTGTGTGTGTGTGTGTGTGCGTGTGTTTACGCACACACACAGTGCCTTACGTTTCTGTGTGTCCCCACCGTGTGATAGTATTTGTTTACCCAGTGACATATGCCCATGGCATTAGTATCTCTTCATCTCTCCAGGTTGTACAACAACAACTATGTCCTCAGATCTGTTCTCAGATCTGTCCCACCATCATTTCCCCATCCCATTATACACAACATGTATCAGTAAAGATGGATACCACTTGCTGTAATAGGATTTTAAGACAGCTAAGCAGATTTATGTGTTTGATGACAAATTGTATGACTAAATAATAGACATTGAGGAACAACTTGTTTTAACCAATCAGCATCTGGGATTAGAGGAAGTGACGCGACTTTCAATGTTGTTGTTTTGCTTCACGAAACCCACGGGACAGATTAAGCGCAATCACTGACGGGCGATTGGAAAGGATGTGTAGACAATTGAATTGATGGAAGCCACAATCTATCTGCAACATTAACAGCTGATCTACCACCTAAAAAAACACATAATAATAACCACTGCTCCAATATGATCAGAAGCTGGGAATAGCTCCCACAAGAGAGTGACGGTTGTCTGATGCCTAAACATACGGAGTGACATAATTACACACCTTACTGTCCCGGGTGTATCATACACACACTATGCTGTCTCTAGTGTAGACACCGGACGTTTTCAGGGCCAGCTTTCATCTTCGACACCCAATAGGAGCACTGTACTGAGTGAGCGTGACTTTGTTACTCGGAGGAGTTTTGAGCGGTGGATGTGATGAAAAGAGAATCTGACCTCTCAGGAGCGTTACTGTAGTTTCTCTCGCCTTGTACTGGCTTCTGAAAGTTCACGGCTTAGTTTTTGTCATGACGTTAAGTCAGGGAGAAGGACCAAGTTTGAGGTTTAACCTTGATTCCCCTTGTTTGGCTGCTTTTCAAGAGATTGGTTGTTCTGTCGGTTTGACAACAGCACCACTCATAGGTTGGTTGTTCTGTCGGCTTGACAACAGCACCACTCATAGGTTGGCTGTTCTGTCGGCTTGACAACAGCACCACTCATAGGTTGGCTGTTCTGTCGGCTTGACAACAGCATCACTCATAGGTTGGCTGTTCTGTCGGCTTGACAACAGCATCACTCATAGGTTGGCTGTTCTGTCGGTTTGACAACAGCACCACTCATAGGTTGGCTGTTCTGTCGGCTTGACAACAGCACCACTCATAGGTTGGCTGTTCTGTTGGTTTGACAACAGCACCACTCATAGGTTGGCTGTTCTGTCGGTTTGACAACAGCACCACTCATAGGTTGGTTGTTCTCGGTCACAACAGCACCACTCATAGGTTGGCTGTTTGACAACAGCACCACTCATAGGTTGGCTGTTCTGTCGGTTTGACAACAGCACCACTCATAGGTTGGCTGTTCTGTCGGCTTGACAACAGCACCACTCATAGGTTGGCTGTTCTGTCGGCTTGACAACAGCAGGTTGGCTGTTCTGTCAGCTTCACAACAGCACCACTCATAGGTTGGCTGTTCTGTCGGCTTCACAACAGCACCACTCATAGGTTGGCTGTTCTGTCGGCTTCACAACAGCACCACTCATAGGTTGGCTGTTCTGTCGGCTTCACAACAGCACCACTCATAGGTTGGCTGTTCTGTCAGCTTCACAACAGCACCACTCATAGGTTGGCTGTTCTGTCGGCTTGACAACAGCACCACTCATAGGTTGGCTGTTCTGTCGGCTTGACAACAGCACCACTCATAGGTTGGCTGTTCTGTCGGCTTCACAACAGCACCACTCATAGGTTGGCTGTTCTCACAACAGCACCACTCATAGGTTGGTTGTTCTGTCGGCTTCACAACAGCACCACTCATAGGTTGGCTGTTCTGTCGGCTTCACAACAGCACCACTCATAGGTTGGCTGTTCTGTCGGTTTGACAACAGCACCACTCTTCACAACAGGTTGGCTGTTCTGTCGGTTTGACAACAGCACCACTCATAGGTTGGCTGTTCTGTCGGCTTGACAACAGCACCACTCATAGGTTGGCTGTTCTGTCGGCTTGACAACAGCACCACTCATAGGTTGGCTGTTCTGTCGGCTTCACAACAGCACCACTCATAGGTTGGCTGTTCTGTCGGCTTGACAACAGCACCACTCATAGGTTGGCTGTTCTGTCGGTTTGACAACAGCACCACTCATAGGTTGGCTGTTCTGTCGGCTTGACAACAGCACCACTCATAGGTTGGCTGTTCTGTCGGCTTGACAACAGCACCACTCATAGGTTGGCTGTTCTGTCGGCTTCACAACAGCACCACTCATAGGTTGGCTGTTCTGTCGGCTTGACAACAGCACCACTCATAGGTTGGCTGTTCTGTCGGTTTGACAACAGCACCACTCATAGGTTGGTTGTTCTGTCGGTTTGACAACAGCACCACTCATAGGTTGGCTGTTCTGTCGGTTTGACAACAGCACCACTCATAGGTTGGCTGTTCTCTTGACAACAGCACCACTCATAGGTTGGCTGTTCTGTCGGCTTGACAACAGCGCCACTCATAGGTTGGCTGTTCTGTCGGCTTGACAACAGCACCACTCATAGGTTGGTTGTTCTGTCGGCTTCACAACAGCACCACTCATAGGTTGGCTGTTCTGTCGGCTTGACAACAGCACCACTCATAGGTTGGCTGTTCTGTCGGTTTGACAACAGCACCACTCATAGGTTGGCTGTTCTGTCGGTTTGACAACAGCACCACTCATAGGTTGGCTGTTCTGTCGGTTTGACAACAGCACCACTCATAGGTTGGCTGTTCTGTCGGCTTCACAACAGCACCACTCATAGGTTGGCTGTTCTGCCGGCTTGACAACAGCACCACTCATAGGTTGGCTGTTCTGTCGGTTTGACAACAGCTCCACTCATAGGTTGTCAGCAGTACTGCAACACCAGTAGTGTAGGTAATTTTATTTTATTTATTTAACTAGACAAGACAGTTAAGAACAAATTCATTTTTACAATGAGGAAAGGTATGGGATATAAGGCAGGCAGGGCTAGCCTAAGTTATTCAATGTCTCGCCCTAATCCAATAACTCTTAACCATAACCCTAACCTTAACCCCAAACCCGTAACCCTTAACCTAACCTTAACCCAAAACTCCTAACCCTAAACCTAACCTTAACTCCTAACCTTAAACCTAAACCCTAAGCTTAAAATAGCCTTCTTCCTTGTGGGGACTGGCGAATATGTGCTTTTTTTTTAGTACAAAACAAGCACACACACACACAATCCTCCTGAAACAAAACATCTCACTTGCCAGCCTGAGCTCCTAATTACTTTTCCTCCGTATTCATGCTTTCCATTCCTCCCACCGCTCCCTCCATCCCTCCCTCCATCCCTCCCTCCATCCCTCCGCAGTGCCTCTTCTCCCCATCTCTCCACAGGCGGCATGGCAGCTGTATGCAGGCAGAACAAACAGGCAGGCTAGGGGTTGTTAATTGACCGTGGCTCTCCATAGAAGCCAGCTTAGACCCGGCTCGCTCATCCAACCCTTACACACACACACACACACACAGACACAGACACAGACACAGACACAGACACAGACACAGACACAGACACAGACACACGCACACGCACACGCACACGCACACGCACACACACACACACACACACACACACACACACACACACACACACACACACACACACACACACACACACACACAGACACAGACACACACACACACAGACACACACACACACAAAACGCTTACACACAACCACACAGCCCAGAGTGGGGAGCCCTTAGTAATACTTAAGGAATGAGGGGCATAGCAATAGCAATGTGGAGCGAGAGGGAGAGAGGGAGAGAGAGAGGAAGAGAGAGGGAGAGAGAGAGGAAGAGAGAGGGAGAGAGAGAGGAAGAGAGAGGGAGATAGAGAGAGAGAGAGGAGATAGAGAGAGAACAAGAAAAAGAGAGAGGAGGAGAGAGGGAGCGAGAGGATGAGAGATTAGGAGAGAGGAGAGAGGAGAGAGATGAGAGAGGAGGAGATAGATGAGAGAGGAGGAGAGAGATGAGAGAGGAGGAGAGAGATGAGAGAGGAGGAGAGAGATGAGAGATAGATGAGAGAGGAGCAGAGAGGAAGAGAGAGGAGAAGAGAGATGAGAGAGGAGGAGAGAGATGAGAGAGGAGGAGAGAGATGAGAGAGGAGGAGATAGATGAGAGAGGAAGAGAGAGGAGAAGAGAGTATGTAAGATAACTTGTGCTAATAAACATGCCACACATTCAGTAGATACAGTTTGCCCCATCTTTCTCCTCTTTGGACGGTTTGCTCATGACTAAGTGTTGCAGATAACAGAATGTTGAACAATATGATTGGCTAATAAGTTGGTGTTGATCATAGCTCAGCCCTATTGATGGTTATCCTGTCCAACACTTAATGGTGATTGGTGAAATGGTAAACTCAGAGTTCCCCACTACAATTTGTTCCATTTATGAGCTATAAAAGGGAATATTAGATAATCAATATGGTGTCTCTACTGAGTAAGAGGTAAACGACGGTGATGATGTGTTCTGGTGGCCTTGAGAATGGCCCTGATTGGGAGTACGGTGTGTGTGTGTGTGTGTGTCGCTCTGGATAAGAGCGTCTGCTAAATGACTTAAATGTAAATGTAATGTAAATGTGTGTGTATGTGTGTGTGTGTGTGTGTGTGTGTGTGTGTGTGTGTGGTGGGGGTTGTCTCTACAACTACCATAAAACTGCTGACAGAACAAAATCATTTCAACTCATCAACTACACTACTCCTCATTCAGATATTACCACATTACACATCCCTTATCCGTATCTACCTTCTGACCTCTGACCTCTCTCCCCTCCCCTGTCAGGTGATCCTGGTGAGTTCGTCCATTAACGAGCGGGACCAGTTGCTGTTCATCAGTACAGACGAGGGCTCCTCTTTCCAGCGCCAGCCCCTCTCCTTCACTGCTGAGACCCTCCTCTTCCACCCTAAGGAGGAGGACAAGGTGCTGGCTTACTGCAAGGAGGGCAAGGTGGGTCACCATCAAAAGACCACGTCACAGTCCGATTGTTCCAGACTTAGACGTCTGTTGTTGTTTTTATGAGGAGATTGCCCTGAACAAAATCACCATCGTTCAGCTGCAAGACAGTCGATCAAAGGCTATTTCTAATAAATACGGCCACTTACTACCAACCTGAGCATTTTATGACAACAGGTCTACAACAAAGACAAACTCATAGCAGGAGTTTCCTTCCCTTTCACTGTGTTGCTTGATTCCAACTAGGTCTCACAGTCTCACGTCAGAATTAGACGTTCATGCATGTTTCTCAAACTTCACATTTCGACGTTGTTGCAAACATCACATTTCAAAGTGTTTAAGGTTACGTTTAGGCATTAACTCAGATTTTGTCATGTTAGAGTTAAGTTTACGCAGTAAGTCTGAAAGCTTAAAGTTAGGCATTAACTCCAAATGGTTACGGTAAGGGTTAAGGTTTGGAACAGTCTTAAAGCAAACATCTTAAAAACAACTTTCTTTTTCTGGATTTGAACTTCCAACCTTTGGGAATCAGATGCCTATCCGCCATTCCAGTCTACAATGCCCTAGCAAAAACCCCAAACCTAGGTAACAGTGCACAACGTTGCCCCTAGTGGCCAGTTTCCACGGCATCTCCCGATGGACGTCGAATACTGACTTGTATCACTGGTGACCTGGCTGCTTAATGAATTAACTGGATAAGATAGCCTTCCCCCGCAAAGACAGCATTTAATATCATACTGTTGATTTATTTACAGAAAGGCTTTTTTTATTCATAGTTGGTGCAATGACTACATATTATTCTAGTTTACATAGCTGAAAAGAGGGAGTAGGTGGGTGAAGAGAATTTCCCTAAGGCACAGATTTAGGATCAGTTTTACCTTCCCTGGATCCCAACCATAGCCGTTATGAGAAGAAAGTGCAAAAGTGTCCTCAGACCAGTGTCTGGGGACATCTCTGCATGTTCTGTCTCTTCGATCTCTTCTCCGATAACTCAGACAGTCACAGTGCAACAGCATATGGAGGGAACTCCACTTTAATAATGAACAATTCATTAAACATGAGATTAAATGAGGTTTTAATCTACTCCATGTGGCCAGGCTACAGATGGAGAGTCAAAAATCATTTCACAGTGCAAAAAAAATCATTTCATATTAATATGTTTAAAGGGAAAGATAGTTTTTTGAGATCACTCCATGGGATTCATATCAAGGTTATTCTTTGAGAATGTTGTGATGGTCGGGTTTGATTTAACGAGGTTCTGGCCATCTAGTTTTATTATTTATCAAAATGAATAAATGGGGCTCTCTGGAATTCAGTGAGAGATTCTGTGTTTTGTAAGCGTATTGTAAGTGCATGTACACTTACAATACACTGTGTGTGTGTGTGAGTGTGTGCGTGTGCGTGCACGTGCGAGTGTGTGCGTGCACGTGCGTGAGAGTGTGTGTGTGCGTGTGTGTGTGGCAGTAAGGGAATGTGTACAGGCTCAGGGGTGAAATCATTTTTGTTCTTTTCATATGTCTTCTGGGATACCTTGTGAGAAAAATCTATACATTTTCATTATAAAGCCGATCAATGGTGCACATGCACACACAACAAACACACAACCACACACACACACACACACACACACACACACACACACACACACACACACACACACACACACACACACACACACACACACACACACACACACACACACACACACACACACACACACACACACACACACACACACACTCAAATTCACTCACATGGAATGGCCTACTAAGATGAATAGAGGTTGGCCTGGTGTAGATGAACCGTAAAATTCACTTGCTTGACTTACTGGACTTTTCGCTCTACTACACACAACCTCCCCATTCGCTACACACACAGAGGGACGTACAGGGACAATCACCAATACGGACATGAAAATCTACGACAACCATCCAGTTCACCTCCATACAAATCCTGTTTATCTGGATTTGTTTTCATATCAATTCATGACATTTCTACTGAGTAAACAACTGTTGTTTGATAGGTTGGATGTCTTATTTCACAGCTCTACGTGTCCATGGATTTGGGCCGGAAGTGGACTCTAATGCAGGAACGAGTAACCAAGGACAGAATATTCTGGTAAATTCTGTCCTTATAATCTAACTTGCTTTATTTGCTGTTCAGTAACTCTGCCGTTACAACATAAAATATAGCTGTGAGTTTTAGATCTCTCCCTTCTGCATCCATTTTCCCTCCCTCCCTCCCTCCCTCCCTCCCTCCCCCTCCCTCCCTCCCTCCCTCCCTCCCTCCCTCCCCTCCCTCCCTCCCTCCCTCCCTCCCTCCCCCTCTCTCCAGTTCTGAGCAGAAGATCATATATCGAGACTGCCTGCTGTTTTCTTCTCTCAGAGAAATGATCGGCTTCACAATGGCTGGTTCCAGATCAGTGGTTATGAAGCCAATAGTGTTGAGACCTGGACAGGTCTGAGTTATCAGCTGGTTCCAGATCAGTGGTTATGAAGCCAGTAGTGTTGAGACCTGGACAGGTCTGAGTTATCAGCTGGTTCCAGATCAGTGGTTATGAAGCCAGTTGTGTTGAAACCGGGACATCCTTGATTTATCTGTCCAAACCCAATGCACAAATCATCCCAAGCTAGAGCGTTCATATCCAAACTGAATCACATCTGGCCATGACTGGGAATCTCATAAGGCAGTGCACAGTTGACCCAGTGTTGTCTCTCATTGTAAATAAGAATTTGTTCTTAACTGACTTGCCCCCAAAAAATGTACTTCTCACTATGGGTCTAGATAGGCTATTCCTAACCTGCTTTCTGTGTCAAGCAGAAGTTGTGTCTGATAACAGGTCTAGGATCAGATTACACAACCAAATCCAGACCTTTGACCACTAATAGTTAAGATGTCAAACTGATTTTAGATCTGGCCTTAGAGGCAATTTCCTCACACTTCCCAATGCATTGCATTTGAACATATGGATCCCATCTCAAAGGGTATTATTTATGTTGTATACATTGGCAGTAGATGGAGAAAATAAGATATCAACTGTGATGTACTATACAGTGCCTTGCAAAAGTATTCATTTTTCTATATTTCTTTTTTGCATTACAACCTGTAATTGAAATAGATTTTTATTAGGAATTAATGTAATGGACATATAAACACATTTGGTGTTTGCCAAAAGGCATGTGGGAGACTCCCCAAACATATGGAACAAGGTACTCTGGTCAGATGAGACTAAAATTGATATTTTTGGGCATCACAGGAAAATGTCTGGCGCAAACCCAACACCTCTCATCACCCCGAGAACACCATCCCCACAGTGAAGCATTGTGGTGGCAGCATCATGTTTTTCATCAGCAGGGACTGGGAAACTGGTCAGAATTTAAGGAATGGTGGAATGATGGATGGCGCTAAATACAGGGAAATTCTTGAGGGAAACCTGTTTCAGTTTTCCAGAGATTTGAGACTGGGACGGAGGGCCATCTTCCAGCAGGACAATGACACCTAAGCATACTGCTAAAGCAACACTCGAGTGGTTTAAGGGGAAACATTTAAGTGGCCTCGTCAAAGCCCAGAACTCATTCCAATTGAGAATTTGTGGTATGACTTAAAGATGGCTGTACACCAGCAGAACCCATCCAACTTGAATTAGCTGGAGCTGTTTTTCCTTGAAGAATGTGCAAAAATGCCAGTGGCTAGATCTGCCAAGCTCAAATAGACAAACCCCAAGAGACTTGCAGCTGTAAATGCTGTGAATGGTGTCTCTACAAAGTTTTCTGTTTATTTGTATTATTTCTTGTTTGTTTCACAATAAAAAAAAATGTTGCTTCATCAAAGTGTTAGGTGTGTTGTGTAAATCAAATGATACAAAAAATCCATTTTAATTCCAGGTTGTAAGGCAACAAAATTGGAAAAATTCCAGGGGGGGTGTATACTTTTGCAAGACATTGTACATAATCCACGGAGCACATGTGTCAACCCAACCACTGACTACTAATAAAACTATCACCATTTGTTTTTGCCAGTGACTCTCTGAACAATACAATAATATCCAGTATGTAGTGAGGCGTAAAATGCTAACAGAGACACAGTAGTTATATGTCTAGGGCCTAGTTGTTCCTGCTCAAGTTGTAGGGTCAAGATTATATTTTTCTCTAACTAGAACACTCTAGGGCTGAGAGTGCTTTCTGACAGGGAAAACTCCTGGGCCTTAAAAAGCCTGTCAAAGCATCCATGCTTTCCGATAGGCCAGCATTAGCTGATTGTTAGGCCTGTAATAGCCTTGTTCTCCCTGTGGAAGAGAAGAATGGTCTGGAAGCCAATCCTGATAAATCAAGTTCACTTGAAAGAGCTAGTCAGCTACTATCTGACGGGGTGGTCCGTCCAACAAGATGTATGCCACAGACACTGATGCTTTATACAACTCTGTTTCTCTACTTATTCAGAGTTGGGTTTAGAGGTTGTTACTGGCTGGTGGCTATCCCAGGAAATAGAAATGAGGTGAACTGGTTACGGGTTTCGTGAACTTGTGGCTGGTGTGGTGTTGATGGCCATGAGCAGACGGAAAGAACATCTCAGAGAATGCCAAACTATGTGAGTAGAATACTGATATTATGGCAGACGTTTGATAGAATACAAAAAGGAGTTGTGTTCTCTCCCTCCCTCCCTCTTTTCCTCTTTCCCTACCTCCCTCATTCCTTCTCTCCCTCTCTTCCACAACCTGCTACAGTAATTGCACATACAGGCTCTTTATACGGACCGTAATGGAGGTTTTATATATTTAACATATATCTTTAAAGAGCTGAGGAGATTTCACAGACTTCACTACTGACTTCTAATCAGAGAGAAAGTGGCAAAGGGAAGAGGGAGAGTGGCGGGAGAGAGGGGTGTGAGCGAGAGCGGGGAAAGAGAGAGATGGGGGCAGAGAGAGGGGGGGATCAGAGAGAGGGGGCAGAGAGAGGGGGTGAGAGAGAGGGGGAGAGGGGGAGAGAGAGAAAGAGGGGAAGAGAGAGAGAGCTAGGAAGAGAGAGAGAGAGGTGTGGAGAAGAGGGGACGGGGAAAGAGAGAGAGGGGGAAAGAGAGAGGGGGCAGAGAGAGAAGGGGGTGAGAGAGAGCGGGGAAAGAGAGAGGGGGAGAGGGGTGAGAGAGGGGGGGAGAGGGAGAGAGAAAGAGGGGAAGAGAGAGAGAGCTGGGAAGAGAGAGAGAGGTGGGGAGAGGGGGGCGGGGGGAAAGATGGGGGAGAGGGGGAGAGAGAGGTGGGAAGAGACAGAGAGGTGGGGAGAGAGAGAGGTGGGGGGGGAGAGCGGGGAAAGAGAAAGAGAGGGAGAAAATAGAGAGGAGGGAGAGCGAGAGGGGGAAAGAGAGAGGGAGGAAGAGAGAGAAAGAGGGGGGAAGAGAGAAATAGGGAGGAAGAGAGCGAGAGAGGGAGGAAGAGAGAGAAAGAGGGGGGAAGAGAGAAATAGGGAGGAAGAGAGAGAGAGAGGGAGGAAGGGCGGGTGAAGTGCACAAGAAGATGAGTTCTGTTGTTCCAACTTTCAACTTGAATTCTAGCTTCCTCTGTCTCAGGTCTGTGGCTGGTGTAGATGTGGACCCTGACCTGGTGCATATGGAGATGCAGGACACAAGTGGAGGTACTGTGCTGTTCTTTCAGTGTGCACGCATGTCTGTACTTTCTGTGAACTCTATCCCTACCCACTTCCTTACTGACTATACACTATTACAAAGTGAGTACACCTACTTCCTCTAGTATCCCCTGAACACACATTGCCACCCTCAACTACCCATCTCTCATTTTCCTCCTCTCCATTCAAGACAAGTCTACTGTCTGTTCCACTCCCACTCCCACAGGCACCGATAACCTTTCTCTCTCGATCCCTCTCCTTCTCCTCCTATCGGCCTGTCCCTCATCTGCCTCTGAAACCTCAGTGTAGAATAAAGGGGGTGATGGGTTGACCTTCTAGTGAGGTCATGGTGGAGTCAGGGGGGAGTCAGGGAGAAGTCAGAGGGGAGTCAGGGGGAATTCAGTGCCCAGGTCCCCAGTCAGAGTGGATTGTCATATCAGCAGCCAGCCAGGTTAGCTCTGCACTACCCACCAAGGGGGTAATAGGAGTGTGTATAGTGGAGGGTGTAGAAGGAGTGTGCGTGTGTGTGTGTGTCTGCATGCCTATGATAGAATGCATGTGTGTTTGCTTTAAAATGCTGAGCCATGTCTTCCCGCTCGGTACACTTTGACAACCCATTCCACAGAGTAGACCAGGAGAATAAAACCGACTGGAAGACAGAGAAAGAAGGAGAGGAAGGACAAATGAAGGAGAGAACATGTTAATGCCTTGTTTGTTACACAACACATCTCCCCTGATATGAAGTCACTTAAAACAAATCATCTTCCCCCCCAAAAAATGAGAAACAACTTCCAAATCCCATAGGTGTGTCTATACTTTCTGATGGGGAACTGAACATGCAGCTTAGAGTCTGGAACCTGTCATCTGGAACAAGCCTGGGCCGTGTTTTTTCAGAGAACCAGAGAGGCTGTCTGTCTGGCCCAGCTGCCCAGGCAGGAGAGCTCTTCCCTGGGCTAGGCAGAGCCACATGGTCCTTCTCTCCCCCACCCTCCCCCCACCTCTCCATTGCACGGCAGCTCCCACTTCCAGACGGATGGGCTAGAGGGGCCTGGGCGATCAGGCATGCCAGGCCAAGCTGTTCCCCCTGCGCCCCCGTCACCCTGGGTCCTGTCAAGGTTAAACGATGGCAGGTACCAGGGGGGACGGATGGTGGCCTGGTGGCCTGGTCACACAATCTACCTGAGCCCGAGAGAGAGGCCTAGGCCAGCACACAAGCCTAGGACTTGCCTAGGGTCTATGCCCAGGGATGGTGAGTGATGAGGGGGTAGATGGGCGGTAGGGGTGGAGGGTTGATGGATGAGGCTGGCTCGCTGGGAGGCTGGCAGGGTCTGTGTGTGTCGTTAGGGAGATTGATGTGGAGAGCGGTGAGGCTGCTAATGCAGACACATGGACACACTGTCGTCTAGTCACACATCCAGATACATAAAGCAACACAATGAACAGGCCTACACAGACTCACATAAACAGGTTAACCTGGTTTAACTCTATTAAAACATCTCCACGTACCATCAACTAGTCTTTCACACTATCCACATAATTCATGTCGGTAACCATGGTAACCATGGCGGTCTTCCTAATTTTTTACTTGTGTTTTACCTTCCAGCTGCACATTTTTCCCCAAGTCCTTGTCAGCCTCCTTGGGGTGCTGAGAAGTATTTATGTCTGTAATAAAACACTTTTGTGAGGGAAAACCCCATTCTGATTGGCTGGGCCTGGCTCCCCAGTGGGTGGGCTTATGCCCTTCCAAGGCCCACCCATGGCAACATCGCTAGCTTGTCATCTCCCTGACGACTCTTGCCACTACAGTTGTTGCTGATGCAGATGCTGTGTGTGAAATTCGGTATGGTTCAACGTAACCCCACCCCACACCAAATCTAACGAAACAACCTCAAAATTGGTACATTTCGATTTTTACATCAACAAATAACCTTCAATTCATTGGATTTTTATGTCATAATGAAAAGAAACCAATAAATACATTTACGCAATTAAATATATTTCTGAAAAACATTTGAACATTGTCCCCTACAATAATGTGTATTCTGGGGGTGGGGCTCTAACAACTGTCCCCTTAATTCTCTCTCCCCAGGGTACCTGTATGTAACCTGTCTGATCCAGAACTGCTCAGACAAGACCGTAACGGCTCAGTTCCTGGGGAAGATTGACCACAACTCTCTCTCAGTCCAGGACGACTACATATTTGTCAAGGTAATTGTCAAGCTTGATTTTATACAACCTGTGTTTATCCAGGTTAGTGTTATTGTGATAGCGTGTATTTTTCAAGAGAGACCTGGTCCAAGACATCAGCAGGGGGGAACAACGTTTCAGACACATCTCATAGACAAACCAGAAACAAAATACACACAGAAACATAGAAAACATCTGAGATAAAAATCAACCATATGTATCACTGCATAAAATCCTAATGACATCCTCATGATTGAAATGTCCCTCTCTTAATCTACACACTTTGGCATTCATATATGAAGCAATGTTAATAAACGCTTGCTTATTAAGGAGTGGTTGTTTGGAAAGACATTACACGGCATATGATGGAGCTCCCATTGTCACTAGTGGGCTTATAGCTATAATAGCAGCTATACTGAACTAGTAGCTATAATAGCAGCTATACTGAACTAGTAGCTATAATAGCAGCTATACTGAACTAGTAGCTATAATAGCAGCTACAATAGTATCTATACTGAAATAGTAGCTATAATAGCAGCTATAATAGTAGCTATACTGAAATAGTAGCTATAATAGTAGCTATACTGAACTAGTAGCTATAATAGTAGCTATACTGAACTAGTAGCTATAATAGCAGCTACAATAGTATCTATAATAGTATCTATAATAGCAGCTATAGGAGTATCTATAGTAGTATATATAATAGCAGGTATAGTAGTATCTATAATAGTATTTATAATAGTAGCAATAGTAGCTATAGTAGTATCTATAGTAGTATATATAGTAGTATCTATAATAGCAGCTATAGTAGTATCTATAGTAGTATCTATAGTAGTATACATAATAGCTATAGTAGTATCTATAGTAGTATATATAGTAGTATCTATAATAGCAGCTATAGTAGTATCTATAGTAGTATCTATAGTAGTATCTATAGTAGTATACATAATAGCTATAGTAGTATCTATAGTAGTATATATAGTAGTATCTATAATAGCAGCTATAGTAGTATCTATAGTAGTATCTATAGTAGTATCTATAGTAGCTGCTATAGTAGTATATATAGTAGTAACTATAGTAGTAGCTATAGTAGTAGCTATAGTAGTAGCTATAGCATAATCTATAGTAGTATCTATAATTGTATATATAGTAGTAGGTGTAGTATTATCTATAGTAGTAACAATAATAGTAGCTATAATATTAGTTATACTGTAGTAGTAGTTATAGTAGTAGCTACAGTAGTATCTATAGTAGTAGATACTGTCACGGCCGTCAAAAGAACTGGACCAAGATGCAGCGTTGTGAGCATACATTTTCTCTTTCTTTTTAAATGACGCCGACAATAAAATAAACAATACAAAACAAACTGTGAAGCTTAAGGCTATGTGCCATCAAACAAAGTTTACTTCCCACAAACACAGGTGGGAAAAAGGGTACCTAAGTATGGTTCCCAATCAGAGACAACGATAGACAGCTGTCCCTGATTGAGAACCATACCCGGCCAAAACATAGAAATAGAAAATCATAGAAACACAAAACATAGAATGCCCACCCCAACTCACACCCTGACCAAACCAAAATAGAGATAAATAAAAAGGATCTCTAAGGTCAGGGCGTGACAGTACTGCCCCCCCAAAGGTGCGGACTCCGGCCGCAAAACCTAAACCTATAGGGGAGGGTCTGGGTGGGCATCTATCCGCAACGGCGGCTCAGGTGCGGGACGCAGACCCCGCTCCACCGCTGGCTCACCCCACTTTGGTGGCACCTCTGGTGTGGGGACCCTCACCGCCGATCCCGGACCGGGGACCCTCGTTGCGGGCCCCGGACTGGAGGCCGTCGCTGGGGGCTCCGGACTGGAGAACGTCACTGGGGGCTCCGGACTGGAGAACGTCACTGGGGGCTCCGGACTGGAGAACGTCACTGGGGGCTCCGGACTGGAGAACGTCACTGGGGGCTCCGGACTGGAGGCCGTCTCTGGAGGCTCCGGGCTGGGCGCAGGCACAGGACTCACCAGGCTGGGGAGACACACAGGAGACCTGGCTCTGGGAGCAGGCACAGGACTCACCAGGCTGGGGAGACATACAGGAGGCCTCTTCCTTGGCCGAGGCACCGGATACACTGGGCCGTGGAGACACACTGGTGGCCTCGAGCGCAGAGCTGGCACCACCCGTTCTGGCTGGATGCCCACTTCCACCCGGCAAATGCGTGACGCTGGCACCGAGCACACCGGTCTGTGAATGCTCGGGCCGAGACACAGTGCGCATCACCCATAGCACGGGGCCTGACCAGTCACATGCTCGCCACGGTAAGCACAGGGAGTTGGCTCGGATCTCCAACCTGACTCTGCCAAACTCCCCATGTTTCCCCAAAACAATTTTTGCGGGGCTGCCTCTCGGGCTTCCTTGCCAGCCGTGTTCCCTCATAATCTTGGATAAAAGCGTCTGATAAATGGCATATATATATATATAATCTTGCCGCTCCGCCTTAGCTGCCTCCAGATACTCCCCAGCCTGCCTCCAGGGTCCCTTACCATCCAGGATCTTCTCCCATGTCCAGGAGTCCTCTTTACCACACTGCTTGGTCCTTTGGTGGTGGGAAGTTCTGTCACGGCCGTTAAAAGAACTGGACCAAGGTGCAGCGTGGTGAGCGTACATTTTCTCTTTAATTCGAAATGACGCCGTCAAAACAATAAACAATACAAAACAAACCGTGAAGCTTAAGGCTATGTGCCATCATACAAAGTTAACTTCCCACAAACACAGGTGGGATAAAGGGTACCTAAGTATGGTTCCCAATCAGAGACAACGATAGACAGCTGTCCCTGGTTGTGAACCATACCCAGCCAAAACATAGAAATAGAAAATCATAGAAGGGGGGGACAAAATGACGCCGTAGAGAGAAGACTGTTTCAGCGAGCTCCCGTGGCATTCGTAAATTTATATTTTTACATTAATCTCCTAGCTTGAAAAAGTGGTAGAATTGGCTAAATAAGTTATCCTACAATAAGTCTTGACGGGTATTTCTCAAAAATCCTTGACAACATGCTCAACAAAACTACTAAGAACTCGACCAAACCACCATCCCTGTAGATTTGCAGGAGGAGCTAGCTAACGTTAGCGAAGCTAACACCATTGCGGATTCAGGCACAATGGACCTGGTGATTCAAAAGATGACTGATAACATCACTAAAGTGATCGATGTCAAGATAAGAAGAGTCTTGGAATCAATAGCAGGCCATTCAGCTGAAATACAGAGGGTTGTGAAACGTGTTGATGAGGCGGAAGGAAGAATTGCTACAGTGGAAACTTCAACTACATCTATGGACACTAAGATAAAAGCACTTGAGAAACAGGTGTGTGAAATGGCGGAGGACATTGACGACTTGGATAATCAAGGACGCAGATACAATATCCGTGTTGTGGGACTCCCGTAAAATTCTGAAGGGACACGTTCAGGAAACAATTTTGAGGAATGGATCCCTGGCTACCTACAAATGGACACTAAGGCTTGTCGTGTGAAGCTGGACAGAGCCCATCGCTCTCAAGCACCGATACCCGGGCCCAATCAGCGCCCACAGCCAGTGGTTATAAAGTTCCACAACTTCACCGACAAGCAGCGCGTCATGGATGCGGCTAGAAACATTGGTTCTGATGGTAGTCAACGTAAAAGTCCAAAGGTCTCATTCTTCAATGATTATTCCACAGCGGTTGTACTAAGACGCAAAGCGTTTGATGAGGCGAAGGCTCGACTCAAGAGAATGAAGATGGACTACGCACTGTTGTACCCGGCCACATTGAAGATTATGGTCAGCGGATCGCCTAAAAAACTCTACACACTTGAAGAGGGTAGTGCGTTTATTGACTCTCTCGGGTAAATAACTTTAAGCTGCACCTCTGCAGCATTGGATAACCTTTTTATTTTTATTAGAATCTGATCATGAAACAGTGGTGTGAGTTCTCACGTACTCCGGTTCAGGTTCAGTAATATTTGTATCTTTATTATTTTTCTTGCTAAAGTAACTGCCTCTATAGCTCAAGCTGAGATATGTGTGAATCCATATTGGTGCCCAGGCTTGGTTTTAAATGGAAGAGCCTCAATCTTCTTCTATTGATTTTCGTTTTCATATATATAAAGGATAAGGCTATTGAGTAGCAATGCAGACTTAAGAGTCTACATTGGAGAGTTGAAATCCCCTGCATGTTAGCTAGTGGGAAAAACCCCTTTTGGATCTTTACATGTTTAATTGTTTGGTTTAGTATAGTTGGAGTTCAGGGTTCATATTGTTTGTTTATGCTCAGTGAGATGGAGGAGAGTTCAACACATGGAAAAAGGTACCACCCCTCTTTTACAGTAGGATCCAGTCTGGATATTGATTATGATTGGTCAAAGTGCAATGGCAGGTAACAGACTGCTTGTATGTACATGGAACATTAGAGGGAGCCATAACCCCATTAAAAGGAAGAAGGTACTGTCTTTTTTTTGAAAAAAGAAAATATTGATATCGCCCTGTTGCAAGAAACTCATTTGGATGGTAAGGAGCATCTGAAATTGCAACAAGGGGGTTTTGGTCAAGTGTTTTTCTCATCATTTACATCCAGAAGTAGAGGTGTAGCAATTATTGTGAAAAATAACTTACCACTTAAGGTCTTGAATTGTGTGAAATATAAATTTGGTCACTTTGTTGTAATTAATGATACTTTACAAGGGCAGAATATTTCCATAATGAATATTTACTTCCCCCCTGCCCACTCCCCTGATTTCCTCACTAAGGTATTTCTAGACTTTTCAGAATTAAACTCAGACACTGCAGTGGTTGGAGGAGATTTTAACTGCTTGTTGAACCCCCTTATTGATAAGTTTCCCAGCGGTATAGCTTCACTCTCTCCTCAAGCTAAGTCACTTAAAGCTATTTGTGATTATCTGGGGTATGTGGATGTCTGGAGAACTTTTTATCCCTCCAACAGAGAGTTCACTTATTTCATGGATGTTAGACTATAATAGATTACTTTGTTATGCCCAGGACGTCTTTGCAGTCTGTTTTATCCACTAGGATGGGAAGCATAGTCATATCTGATCATGCTGAGGTGATCCTGGACATAAAACTCAATCGGTCAAGACGTTGGAGGTTGAATACAACCATTCTTAAAGACCCTACATTCACATCATATTTTATTACAGAGTTTAAAACATTTTTCTCTATTAACTCTCAATCGACAGATAACCCCTCGCTCCTTTGGGAAACCTGTAAAGCGTATGCCAGGGGTCTGATTATGTCATACACAGCCACTAAGAGACAGAAAAAGCGTGAAAAGCCAAAAACGTTAGAGGGTGAATTAGGAACTAAAGAGGAGGACTACATTAAAACTCCCACTCCTGCCCTATTAAAGGAAATATCAGTCCTTAGATCAACGTTGGACTCTCCTAACACAGGACGCTGAAAATAATGAGATTTGTCAGGCAAAAGCTATATGAACATGGCGGTAAGCCAGGAAAGTACTTGGCATACCTAGCTAAAAAGAGAGCTGACTCTCAGTCAATTGCCACTATTACTGTAGAAAAGGCCCATGGAGTTGGTGGAATAATCCTTTAATTCATTGCCATTTACTCAGCTGGGCCAGGGGCGCTTTAATTAGGTCAGGTGGAAATGTCCGACAGATCTCAACTCCATAAAAGGAGGAAATTGCCATCGCCTGAGCTCCCTGCTTTCTCTTCCTTAACTCCATCTGATCCAGAAGTTATGTGCGTCCGTGAATCCACACTACCCAGTAAATATACCTCTTTATGGTTAAAGGTATTCCTGCCTCAGTCTCATCCATTCCTCTGTCACCTGACACGTGACCACCTGTTCACCTTCACTGTCAGTCATCCTACCTGTCCAGCTACCCACACAGATTCCACTAATATTTCAATTACTGATTCTGGTGGCAATCAATTATATGAAAACAAATTGATAAATGACTAATTTAAGACATTTTATGCAAACCTTTATGCCTCAGAACTCCCAAATGATGCACCCAAATTAATGGAGAACTTATTTTCTAAGATTGAGCTCCCTACTATCTCCGAAGAACAGAGGTCTCTCCTTAATGCCCCTATTACCGAGGAAGAGATAATGTTCGCAATTAAGAATTTGAAAAATGGTAAGGTCCCAGGACCAGATGGGTTTTGTAGTGAGTTCTATAAAGAGTTCCATGGCCTGTTCCTTGAGCCATTGCGTGATATGTTTAACCACTCATTTTCAAATGACCAGCTCCCTCAAACGCTGAGAGAAGCCAACATTCACTTATTCTCAAAAAGGGAAAATGTCCAGTCTTGTTCCTCGTACAGACCAATTTCCCTTCTGAATGTGGATAGAAAATTGCTTTCTAAAATTTTAGCCACGAGATAAGAGGACTCACTGCCACTAATTGTGAAAGGAGACCAAACTGACTTCATTAAGGGCCGTAAGTCATGCAGGCGGCTTCTTAATGTAATTCAAGCCTACCAACAAAGTGCTATGGATGGTCGTGTGCTCTCCCTAGATGCTGAGAAAGCATTTGATTGTGTGGAGTGGTCTTACCTATTCTAAATAAATCGGGTCTAGGGGACTTTATAAAATGGGTGACCGTTTTATATGATGATCCTCAGGCTGCTGTCCTTACTAATGGGCTAAGGTCAAATAGCTTCTCTATATATAGAGGTACCAGACAGGGATGTCCTTTGTCCCCTCTCCTATTTGCACTTGTTATGGAACCACAGGGTAACTAACGCCTGCTATACAGGGGCTGCTCATTGTTGATGTTCACTATAAAATAAGCTTGTATGCTCATGATGTCCTGATATTCATCTCTAGTCCCAAGACTTCAATTACATCTCTTATTAATATTATTGAATTATTCAGCTAATTCTCAGGCTACAAGATTAACATAACTAAATCAGAGGCTATGCCACTTGGTAACCTTCACTCTGTACCTAATACCTCTCCCCCCTTCCCTTTTAAAATGGTCTCCCTCAGGTTTCATGTATCTGGGTATATTTGTAACTCCTAAATTCCTGCAAATGTTCAAAGCCAATTTTGTTCCATTGTTTGATACATTAAGACAGGATCTGGAGCGCTGGAACTCTCTCCCGATTTCTTGGTTGGGTAGAATATCCCTCTTGAAAATTGAACATTTTATCTAGACTACTTTACCCAATCCAAATGATCCCAGTATTACTCTCCAATAAGGTAATAAAGGATGGAAATGGTATCTACAATAGTATCTATAGTAGTAGCTATAGTAGCAGCTACAGTAGTGTCTATAATAGTAGCAATAATAGCTACAGTAGTATCTATAATAGTATCTATTGTAGTAGCTATAGTTGAAGCTATAGTTGTAGCTACAGTAGTATTGTCACGCCCTGACCTTAGAGAGCCGTTTTATTTCTTTTTATTTCTATTTGGTTAGGTCAGGTTTAATATCTGTTTACCTGACAGAATTGTTCGCTTTCGTTTTGTTACTTTGTTCGAGTGTTTCTTTGATCAATAAAATCATGAACACTTTCCACGCTGCGCTTTGGTCCACTCATTCCGACGAGAGCCGTTACAAGTATCTATAATAGTATCTATTGTAGTAGCTATAGTAGTAGCTACATTAGTATCTATAATAGTATCTATTGTAGTAGCTATAGTTGTAGCTACATTAGTATCTATAATAGTATCTATTGTAGTAGCTATAGTAGAGAGAGAGAGAGAGAGAGAGAGAGGATGAGACATAGAGAGAGAGAGTGGAGGAGACATAGAGAGAGAGAGTGGAGGAGACATAGAGAGAGAGAGAGAGAGAGAGAGAGAGAGAGAGAGAGAGAGAGAGAGAGAGAGAGAGAGAGAGAGAGAGAGTGGAGGAGACATAGAGAGAGTGGAGGAGACATAGAGAGGGAGGATGAGACATGGAGGAGACATAGAGAGAGTGGAGGAGACATAGAGAGAGGAGGACATAGAGGATGAGACATAGAGAGAGAGAGTGGATGAGACATAGAGAGAGAGTGGAGGAGACATGGAGGAGAGAGAGAGTGGAGGAGACATAGAGAGAGAGAGAGAGAGAGAGAGAGAGAGAGAGTGGAGAGACATAGAGAGAGAGTGGGAGACATAGAGAGTGGAGGAGACATAGAGTGGAGAGAGTGGAGGAGACATAGAGAGTGGATGAGAGGATGAGACATAGAGAGAGAGAGTGGAGGAGACATGGAGGAGACATAGAGAGAGAGTGGAGGAGACATAGAGAGAGAGAGAGTGGATGAGACATAGAGAGAGAGTGGAGGAGACATAGAGAGAGAGTGGATGAGACATAGAGTGGAGAGTGGAGGAGACATAGAGAGAGAGTGGAGGAGACATAGAGAGTTACTTTGAGTGGAGGAGACATAGAGAGAGAGTGGAGGAGACATAGAGAGAGAGTGGAGGAGACATAGAGAGAGAGAGAGAGAGAGAGAGAGAGAGAGACATAGAGAGAGAGAGTGGAGAGAGAGAGAGAGTGGAGGAGACATAGAGAGAGAGTGGAGGAGACATAGAGAGAGTGGAGGAGACATAGAGAGGGAGGATGAGACATAGAGAGAGAGAGTGGAGGAGACATAGAGAGAGAGAGAGAGTGGAGGAGACAGAGTGGAGAGAGAGAGAGAGTGGATGAGACATAGAGAGAGTGGAGGAGACATAGAGAGAGAGTGGAGGAGACATAGAGAGAGAGAGTGGAGGAGACATAGAGAGAGTGGAGGAGACATAGAGAGAGTGGAGAGACATAGAGAGAGAGTGGAGGAGACATAGAGAGAGTGGAGGAGAGAGAGAGAGAGAGAGAGAGAGAGAGAGAGAGAGAGAGAGAGAGAGAGAGAGAGAGAGAGAGAGATGAGAGAGAGAGAGAGAGTGGAGGAGACATGGAGAGACATAGAGAGAGTGGAGGAGACATAGAGTGGAGAGTGGAGGAGACATAGAGAGGGAGGATGAGACATGGAGGAGAGAGAGAGAGTGGAGGAGACAGAGAGAGAGAGAGAGAGTGGAGAGGAGACATGGAGAGAGAGTGGAGGAGACATAGAGAGGGAGGATGAGACATAGAGAGAGAGAGTGGAGGAGACATAGAGAGAGAGTGGAGGAGACATAGAGAGAGAGTGGATGAGACATAGAGAGAGAGTGGAGGAGACATAGAGAGAGAGTGGAGGAGACATAGAGAGAGTGGAGGAGACATAGAGAGAGAGTGGAGGAGACATAGAGAGAGACATAGAGAGAGAGTGGAGGAGACATAGAGAGAGAGTGGAGGGGATATAGAGAGAGAGTAGAGACATAGAGAGAGAGTGGATGAGACATAGAGAGAGTGGAGGAGACATAGAGAGAGAGTGGAGGAGACATAGAGAGAGAGGGGGAGACATAGAGAGAGAGTGGAGGAGACATAGAGAGAGAGAGAGTGGAGGAGAGAGAGAGAGAGAGAGAGAGAGAGAGAGAGAGAGAGAGAGAGAGGAGGAGACATAGAGAGAGTGGAGGAGACATAGAGAGAGAGTGGATGAGACATAGAGAGAGTGGAGGAGACATAGAGAGAGTGGAGGAGACATAGTGGAGAGAGAGAGTGGATGAGACATAGAGAGAGTGGAGGAGACATAGAGAGAGAGTGGAGGAGACATAGAGAGAGAGTGGAGGAGACATAGAGAGAGAGTGGAGGAGACATAGAGAGAGTGGAGGAGACATAGAGAGAGTGGAGGAGACATAGAGAGAGAGTGGAGGAGACATAGAGAGAGAGTGGAGGAGACATAGAGAGAGAGTGGAGGAGACATAGAGAGAGAGTGGAGCAGACAGAGAGAGAGTGGAGGAGACATAGAGAGAGAGTGGAGGAGACATAGAGAGAGAGTGGAGGAGACATAGAGAGAGAGTGAAGGAGACATAGAGAGAGAGTGGAGGAGACATAGAGAGAGAGTGGAGGAGACATAGAGAGAGTGGAAGAGACATAGAGAGAGAGTGAATGAGACATAGAGAGAGAGTGGAGGAGACATAGAGAGAGAGTGGAGGAGACAGAGAGAGAGTGGAGGAGACATAGAGAGAGAGTGGAGGTAGAGAGAGAGTGGAGGAGACATAGAGAGAGAGTGGAGGAGACATAGAGAGAGAGTGGAGGAGACATAGAGAGAGTGGAGGAGACATAGAGAGAGTGGAGGAGACATAGAGAGAGTGGAGGAGACATAGAGAGAGTGGAGGAGACATAGAGAGAGGGGAGGAGACATAGAGAGAGTGGAGGAGACATAGAGAGAGAGTGGAGGAGACATAGAGAGAGTGGAGGAGACGTAGAGAGAGAGTGGAGGAGACATAGAGAGAGAGTGGAGGAGACATAGAGAGAGTGGAGGAGACATAGAGAGAGTGGAGGAGACATAGAGAGAGAGTGGAGGAGACATAGAGAGAGAGTGGAGGAGACATAGAGAGAGTGGAGGAGACATAGAGAGAGCATTTAAACATCTCATTACGTGTCGAGGCCCATGCAGGGTCAGAATCAACAAAAGATTGGACTATTATCTCCAGGGATTATCCCTAGAGCATTACTAACTGCTGCTTTGCCACTGGGAGGGGTGCGGGTTAGAGGGACACAGCCATTCCTCAAAGACACACTCACACTCACACTCACACTCACACTCACACTCACACTCACACTCACACACACACACATACACTCACACACACACTCACACACACACTCACACACACACACACACACACATACACTCACACACACACACATACAGGCAGATATGCATAGACACATTCTGAACAAGCTGCTCTTCAGCTTCTACATGACTGTTCTGAACAAGCTGCTCTTCAGCTTCCACGTGACTGTTCTGAACAAGCTGCTCTTCAGCTTCTACATGACTGTTCTGAACAAGCTGCTCTTCAGCTTCCACATGACTGTTCTGAACAAGCTGCTCTTCAGCTTCTACATGACTGTTCTGAACAAGCTGCTCTTCAGCTTCCACATGACTGTTCTGAACAAGCTGCTCTTCAGCTTCTACATGACTGTTCTGAACAAGCTGCTCTTCAGCTTCCACATGTCTGGCCTGAACAAGCTGCTCTTCAGCTTCTACATGACTGTTCTGAACAAGCTGCTCTTCAGCCTCTACATGACTGTTCTGAACAAGCTGCTCTTCAGCTTCCACAGGACTGTTCTGAACAAGCTGCTCTTCAGCCTCTACATGACTGTTCTGAACAAGCTGCTCTTCAGCCTCTACATGACTGTTCTGAACAAGCTGCTCTTCAACTTCCACATGACTGTTCTGAACAAGCTGCTCTTCAGCTTCTACATGACTGTTCTGAACAAGCTGCTCTTCAGCTTCTACATGACTGTTCTGAACAAGCTGCTCTTCAGCTTCCACGTGACTGGTCTGAACAAGCTGCTCTTCAGCTTCTACATGACTGTTCTGAACAAGCTGCTCTTCAGCTTCCACATGACTGTTCTGAACAAGCTGCTCTTCAGCTTCTACATGACTGTTCTGAACAAGCTGCTCTTCAGCTTCTACATGACTGTTCTGAACAAGCTGCTCTTCAGCTTCCACATGACTGTTCTGAACAAGCTGCTCTTCAGCTTCCACATGACTGTTCTGAACAAGCTGCTCTTCAGCTTCTACATGACTGTTCTGAACAAGCTGCTCTTCAGCTTCCACATGACTGTTCTGAACAAGCTGCTCTTCAGCTTCCACATGACTGTTCTGAACAAGCTGCTCTTCAGCTTCTACATGACTGTTCTGAACAAGCTGCTCTTCAGCTTCCACGTGACTGTTCTGAACAAGCTGCTCTTCAGCTTCTACATGACTGTTCTGAACAAGCTGCTCTTCAGCTTCCACGTGACTGTTCTGAACAAGCTGCTCTTCAGCTTCTACATGACTGTTCTGAACAAGCTGCTCTTCAGCTTCCACAGGACTGTTCTGAACAAGCTGCTCTTCAGCTTCTACATGACTGTTCTGAACAAGCTGCTCTTCAGCTTCTACATGACTGTTCTGAACAAGCTGCTCTTCAGCTTCCACAGGACTGTTCTGAACACGCTGCTCTTCAGCTTCCACATGACTGTTCTGAACAAGCTGCTCTTCAGCTTCTACATGACTGTTCTGAACAAGCTGCTCTTCAGCTTCTACATGACTGTTCTGAACAAGCTGCTCTTCAGCTTCTACGTGACTGTTCTGAACAAGCTGCTCTTCAGCTTCCACATGACTGTTTTGAACAAGCTGCTCTTCAGCTTCCACATGACTGTTCTGAACAAGCTGCTCTTCAGCCTCCACGTGACTGTTCTGAACAAGCTGCTCTTCAGCTTCCACATGACTGGCCTGAACAAGCTGCTCTTCAGCTTCCACATGACTGTTCTGAACAAGCTGCTCTTCAGCTTCCACATGACTGGCCTGAACAAGCTGCTCTTCAGCTTCCATGTGACTGTTCTGAACAAGCTGCTCTTCAGCTTCCACGTGACTGTTCTGAACAAGCTGCTCTTCCGCTTCCACGTGACTGTTCTGAACAAGCTGCTCTTCAGCTTCCACAGGACTGGCCTGGACAAGCTGCTCTTCAGCTTCCACGTGACTGTTCTGAACAAGCTGCTCTTCAGCTTCTACATGACTGTTCTGAACAAGCTGCTCTTCAGCTTAGCTCAGCAGGCAGTGTTAGTATTTTGAGTATCTTTCATTTACTTTGCCCCAGTGAGATCACGGGCCGTATTCACAAAGTGTCTCAAAGTAAACGTGTAGAATCTGCCCCCTGTCTTATTCATTAAAATCTAAAATGACAAATTGATCCTAGATCAGCACCAAAAACAGCCAAACAGACTCTATTGAGCTGACATCACCGATCTATCACAGTGCTAACTAACGTTCTCACTACCCCCATACTGTCAAATATTATGATGTCAGATGGGCTTTTTGTTGTTGTT